>NC_053041.3:624320610-624622822 GCF_002575655.3 Aegilops tauschii subsp. strangulata | reverse complement strand
CTAGAGTCCAGACCTGGACGCCATCCGTACTAGCGTCCAGACCTGGACGCAGTTAGCAATGGAGTCCATCCTGGACGCTGTTATTCTTAGCGTCCTTCCTTTTTTTGTAATTTTCACGGGCCCTTTATCAGTTTCGGAATTATAGAATTATCATTTACTATTAATAAAAAATTCGGAGGAAGTGAACGTGCCTGGAAAGAAGGCTCTGCCACATTGCGTCCGCCCTGCTCTGGCAGTGCCACGCCTCTGCTGCTCGGCCGTCACCACGCCTGCGATCCAGCACAGCTAGTCTAGCTCAGCTGTACAATGCGGCCTTGTCTGTCCATGCATGTAGTACCTCACCGTGCTGGGTGTCGCGTCTGCGTTGCTATGTGGTTGTGTGTTGTGTCAACGGATTAGCCGTTGGGTTTTAGAAAGGCTGTGGCATGCTTTTATTTCCTTTTTGCGGAAGGCTGTAGCGTAGTACTTGTTTGCATAGGGCCTATACATAAACTATGCCGGCGACACGAGCAAGGCGGTCATCGCTGTTGTCGACCAGCACGCATCGGAAAATATCACATGATACCATACTTCACATGATACCATTATACAATACCACTCCATTGTACATCGCGGACCATCAAACGGGCGGCACCAAATATCCACGGACAGCGGCCCGAACATTGTCCATTCAAAACGAGTCACCCGTCACCGGGAGAAGATCCGGTGCTCCCATGCTCGAATTTCAGATGTTTAAAAAAAATTGAATTCTTTTATGAATGTTCACAAGACATGTGTCCATAACCTCTAAAAAAATTGAGATCCAAACTCAAAATACACATTTATAAACAAATAACAAAGTCAAACATGAATATTGTCACAAGAAGACAAAAGCTAAAATGACACTATTCACATCAAGATTTATCTTTTTTGTTCTCAATATATATTTGAGTTTGGTTCTAAATTTTGTAGGGCTAAAATATAGATATATGTCTTGTGAACATTCACAAAAAAATAGAATATTTTCAAACATTTAAAACTGAATATTTGGGCATTGGCGCATGGGAACACCTAAACATTGGGAGCACTGGATATTTTCCCATGAGTCACCAAAAAAAAAACCTGACAGTATTGGCTCCGCACCTTTGAGTGGGCCGAGGTTGCCACATACTAGCATGCATGGGAGAACATGCAAGGTTTGCAGCACCACAACCCTCACTCCCTCAGGCCCCATCTTTTATTTGGTGCGGGCCATGACCTGGTTTGAGACAAAGCTTGACCATGATATCAACTTTCTAGAGATCGAGACGCAGGTAGATGCGGAGTTCATCGGACCACCAGCGACCATTGAGTCCCGCCCAACAATAAGGAAGACCCGCATCGTCCTCGAGCAAAGGGTCACCCGGGAGAGGGATGAGGCGACGATGGCAAGGTTCGCGAGGGAAAACCCGCACCTCGTGCAGGCAGAGACGGAGTTTTTCTGGAAGAGGGATGATGAGCCAAAGAAGGTGGGGCGCAAGACGAAGAATGAGGCTGGCCCCTTCGGTCTAGTCAAGCTCAAGTCTGACGACGAGGTTTAGCCCGACAACGAGAGTGACGAGTCCAACGACATCAACTAGAACAACCTGTAGGGTGTCCATAGGAGTAGATGGTAGTAATGTTAGGTTGATCTAGTAGTTTGAATGTTCGTTTAATCTATGCAATGTTTAGGTGTTTAAAACTTTAAATGTTTGAAGTGAACTATGAAATGTTTAGATTTTAAAAAAATATTTAAATGTTTGAAGTGCCCTATTTTTGGGTAGCTGTTGAAGATGAAGATTTTCGAGTGCCCTAAAAATCACATTTTGATGCTTCGAATTCTACCTCAACAAATTTATGGTGCCTAAAATAGAGTTGCCATTGGAAATACTCTTAAGGGTCGGCGTTTGAGTTGCCCTAAAGGTGCAACTGCACTGTGATAGTTCAAAACCAAACTGCTAGAGATAGAGGAGACACCAAAAGGGATTGTTTTATTATTGTGGAAAGATGGTTGTGCTACAGCTTAATTTAGAGGTGATTACTCAAAAAACGCTATATGTAAACTGGGGTACATGGTGACCACTTTTCATGCTCACGGCGTGGCAAATCCGCGCCACCTCCACCGTACCGCGCATATACCCGCGGCTCGGGCACGAAGAGCCCCAACGACGACGGCCCAACGACGACGGGGAGGGGCGCCGCTATGGCCATCTCCGTCCTCGACATTATCACGTGCGGTGGCGCTTGTTGCTCGTCGAGGCCAAGCCGCCAAGGGATGTGCCCAAGCGTGGCGGACGTGCTGTATAACGTCCAGACCGGCGCGTGCAGGCCCAGAAGCAGCAGCGCCTCGACAACAATGCCGCGACCTTTTCTATGATGGGTCAATGGGTCAATACTACACCGGCGTGACTTGTGTTTGCACTGTACCATCAGTCCCATTGGTCAATGTTGGGCCTCAAGCGGCTGATTTTTTGTGAGCGCTGTCACGGTGCCACCCTAGCCTAACCTATGGTTGTTTTATGAGTAGCCAGCATGGAGTATAGCAAGCATGTAGCAGAAAGCAAATCCTCCTGCCCACGACCGAGCGTCCCGTGCAGTGCAGTGCAGACCGGCCATGGAGCACGCGTCACGAGGGGACAAGAATCGTGGACCGCAAGCGTGCTGAGAAGTTGCATGCTGTACTTAAAATTGCAGAAGGAATCTCATAGGACGGGATGAGAGCACCATAGCCTTCTTTCTGTCTGAAAAACGGGACCAGGTTACAGGCCTAGTGCAATAGGATAATCAACTCACTATATCTGTGGAGGCTTGTACTACTACGCTTAAACTTTTTCAATGAGCTGCGTCATTTCAACCGGTCTGTATAAACCATTTCAAACATATAGCACTTGCCTTCCCAGCCTTTTTCCGCGTGCAAGAAATCATGAGATATTCACGAGCAATACGGCAAAATGCATTGTTTTGTTGCCGGTCATCAAGAATACCAATTTTGAACATAGATTTAACAATTAACCTTATATTGGATAAGAAAGCAGAATGGTACTCACTCAACATCTCAAAAATATCCATAAAAACGACAACAAAAAAAGCATACAAATGAAAAAAATGTGGAAGCACCATCGGCCTATAAACAAGCAAAACTAGCTATATATATAAGCTTCTTCGACTTAAATTTGAACTCTTGCGATCCAATATAGTCATTACGAAAATGGATTGTAAATAGTTTGCCTTGTACCTGCAATTCTTTGTTGGGACCACGTATTTCTCAGTCGCCTGAAAATTTTGTTTCAGTAGATTTTTTTCCTAGTGATTGGTTTAAAATCTAGCTAACGGTTGTCCTTTATCTTCAACCTCCTAGAGCACATACGCTAGGCCGACACAAAACTAGCTATATATATAAGCTTCTTCGACTTAAATTTGAACTCTTGCGATCCAATATAGTCATTACAAAAATGGATTGTAAATAGTTTGCCTTGAACCTGCAATTCTTTGTTGGGACCATGGATTTCTCAGTTCCTAAAAAAATGTTTCAGTAGATTTTGCCCTAGTCATTGGATTAAAATCTAGCTAACGGTTGTCCTTCACCTTCAACCTCCCGGAGCACATTATTTCTTTTTTTTTTTGAACCGCGGAGCACATTATTTCTATTCTTCCTGGCAAAGCGATTTCTTCAGCTATTACAGGGTAGAAATGTCGACCGTGACTAGAAAGAAGGCTCTGCCGCATTGCGTCTGCCCTGCTCTGCCATGCCTCTGCTGCTCGGCCGTCACGACTGCGAGCGAGGACAGCTAGTCTAGCTCAGCTGTGCAATGCCTTATCTGTCCATGCATGTACCGCACTGTGTTTGGTGTCACGTCCGCGCCGCGCTACGTTGCTTGTGGTTGGTGTGGTGTGTCGACGGAGTAGCATACCTTTTTTTGATAGGCTGTAGTACTTTTTCTTGTGTGAATGTCTAGCGGCGGCCAAATTTCCTGTTTTGACCTTTTTTGGTATAAAATCGGAATCTGACCCGTTTGCAACTTTTTTCAAATCTGACTCTTTTGCTACCGCCAAGATTCATGGCGGTAGGTTTGAACAGGCTCCCGCCGGTAGGTTGAGGGCAGGAAACGACAGGCAGCTGTTACTGGGTTGACATGTCCTAACCGCCCTACCGCCGCTAGGGTGTGGTGCGCCGCCTGGCAGCATTCTGTGACATAAAATGGGGTTGTTTCTGTGGTAGGGTTTCACACCCTACCGCCGCACGCGACGGCGGTAGGGTGCGGCAAGCGCACCAGAGTTCTGTATTTGAAAATGATGGGTTATGCGCGGTAGGTGTACACAGGCTACCGCCGGCGTACCTGGCGGTAGGCTGTGAATACCTACCGCCGTTCTTCCTGACGGTAGGCTCATGTCTGGTTTTTTTACAATAACTTGACCATTTGAATTAAACACAGATAGATAAGCACAGCAGCAAAAAGTGTTTGCATATGAAATTATGATAACCTCACACGTATAGATAGTAAAATCGATGTATCCATTAAGTTCAACATATCAAATAGGCTCAACTACTAACATAAGTAGCAATAACACGACACCGAGTAGTTCAACATAACACAACTACTTTAACTTAGCAAGTTCAACATCACTAGTTCCTCCCCTTCCCCATCTTGGTGGCACGCTCCTCGTTTGTCTTCGAGTGGCCCTCGTCCGGCTTCTTCGAGCGACGACGAGGAACCGGTTGCTGAAACGGTGATGGGCTCAGAACATCCTGGTGCGGATGAGATACCCTCTTCGCCTGGGTTGGCTGAGTCGGTTGAGGTCCATCATTGTCGTCGTACTCCTCCTCATCACCTTCTTCGTCGTCACCTCCTTCCTCTTCTCCCTCTTCTTCCACTTCCTCCTCGTCCACTTCCTCTTCTTCCTCGGTCTCGTTAACAAGGCGAGACGACGAGGCGGCATGGCTCGAGAAACCTCCGCCGGTGTGGCTTGATGAAGCTAGGGCACGTGTCGACCCACCAGGAGGAGGAACATGCACGTCAACCGAGGCAGCGCACCCAAGCATGCCCGCTAGCTTGCGGCAACGGTTAATGATCTTCTGCAATAACAATTATAGTAGAGTATGACTTGGATCAGGTTGAGGGTTGCAAATAAGTAAGAACATGGCATGGATCAAATTTGCGTTCGCTCCAATAGAATGCTATGAGGCTTAAAGTTACCTTCGTCGCTTCCCTCAGCTTGTTGTCACCCTCCACGGTTCCGGGGTCAGAACTTAGCGCATTCGAGCCATCGAAAATGTTTCTGTTTAGCTCCGCGGCCTGCAAATCCAAGGATCATTAAAAAGTTAGCGAGAATGACCATGTCATCATCATTAGCTTGAATGCATTTCAACAAAACTTACCACTCAGTTCATCAGGGGCGCATACTCCCTGAAATCACCTTGCATATCTCTGAGGTTTCTTTTGTATGCTTCATCCTCAGAGTCCTCCTCCTCCTGAAGTGATGCCATGTCCGCTTCCGTCCATCGTGGCCTCAGACGCAGACGAAACTTGATGCCGTCGTCATACCAATTCATGTGCCTCTCATACACATTCCAGCAAATGCCTGACCTCTCCCCATCTTTGCGGAATGTCCTCTCGTCCCACATTGTCACAAAAGACTTGTGCTCGTCAGCCCAGTCCAATATCGACTGAGAATACTGCCTGCTCTTCCTGCATAGGGGCATAACAAGCAAAAAAACACAAAAGACCATAAAAACGTCGAACTTAAAGAAATCACGGTAAAGAGATGGCAGCACATACTTGTGAAGGTCGTAACCGCCGGTGTCGTGGGGCCTTGCCGGTGGTGTGTGTTGCAATACGCCAAATTGTGTCGCCACGCGTTGTGGTAGGTGCCATTCGACGGCGTACACGCATATCAGTGGGACAATGCACCAGAAGAGAAGGCGGTCCCGGTCGCACATCTCGTTCAGCTCGAACCCCCAAGCTCTATCGTGGTACGGCCACCGGTTAACCTATACAAAGATTGTTTAGCAACCGTGAAAGAATAAACATTTAAAACTATCTCGCTCATTGGTATACCTGAAAAGATATTAGGTTGTCCAGCTCGTTGGTGAAGGCCTTGTACATCACACTTCCCTTGCCCGAGAAGACCTTAACCTTGTCCCAAGAATAGGCGATGGTAGGGTATCGAGAACTGTCGCCATCCTCGCCATACTCCGTCCACTCTGTCCGTGGCATTTTCTCAAGGCGACCAACCGGCAGCCGCTCCCAACTCCAAATCGAGAGGGCCCAGACACACCCACACATCCCAGATGTTTTCTCGGTCCTCTGCGTTGCGTCATCCAGTTGCAAACAACAAGTGATGATCAGATGACACAATTTAAAGCAATTTAAAGAACCACCCACATAGGTGAGATGTATGACGTCTTACCGAACGGTAGAGGTACGCGAGGCCAGCAGACCCCCAGCTGTACCCTGCATCCCAGTCGGCCAGGAAGTCCAGGTACATCCATAGGGTGTTGTCCCCCGAGCAGTTAGGAAAGACCACCTCTGTGAGAAGAAACCACAGGTAGGCCCTTGCATACTGCTCCACGGTCCTCGGATCCGCATCTTGCGGGCATTCGGCCCGGTGGTCTAGGAGCCATGCCAGTGCTACACCGATGTTCGGTTACTATTGATGGGAGGGCAGTCGCCGATGAGGGCGGTAACCCTGTCCGGCCAGTTCTTCCTATCCACGCACCCAATGAGAGCATGGCCCTTGATCGGTAGGGCCGTGATCATGGCAAAGTCCTCGAGCGTCACCGTCATCTCACCACATGGGAGATGGAAAGAGTGCGTCTCGGGCCGCCAACGGTCCACCAACGCTGTGAGAGCCGTGTGGACAAGCGTCGGCGGCGTACGCTTGAACTGGAGCACGAAACCCAAGAGCCCGGCTCTCCTGTAATATGGCTCGTAGCGGTTGTCGTAGTTCATCTCTTTGAACTTGGTGTGGCCCCTCATACGTAATGGCGGAAGCATCTGTCAATGTGCACATGAAAATAGTTAGAAAAAACTTTCGAAAAGGCAAAATTGTGATGCAAGACGTTGATCAGTGCTATTTACCACTCCGCTCTTGATGTAACGGGCGCGATGACCGTTATCGAATGCCGGGTTAAGCATAGTGTAATTAGTGCCGATCGCCGGACCAATGGGGGGCCTCCTGAAACAAGAACACTTTGTTATGAACACATAATCATATCATATTAAACCGTTCAACTAACATCAATCATATCATATTCAACAAATGTAAAAAAATACTATGAATATGAACTAAGGTTCATTTTCAAATTAGTTATTCTATCCTTTCATTCCATTATATCACATTACCAATCATATTCAACCATTCAACTAACATCAATCATATCTCATTAACCAATCATATTCAACCATCCAACTAACATTAACCAATCATATTCAAGAATTATAAAAAAATATAAAAATTACCAACATATTCATCTTCAAACCACATCAGCACATCACCTCATCACCTCATCTTGTGCCAAATAGGTTCTATCTTCAAACTAGTTAACAAATCCAACATATTCAACCACATCACCACATCACGTCATCAATCATATTCAAACATATTTAACCACATCAAACATCAATTAATAATTGAAAAAATATTAACATGAACTAGGGTTCATCAAATATATAAAATAGGCTCTATCATAGTCAACTTCAACGACATCACCACAGAAATCATATTCAACTACATCAAACATCATATTACTCCTAATTAAACAAACCTAAAAACAACAAAAATCAAAATCTACTAGATGAAATAGGGTTCATCTTGTGCCAAATAATGCGTCGAATCGAAATCTTCTTAACTAAAACGAATTGAAGGGATTGAGAGAGCTTACTTTTCTCGTTTCGGAGCCATCTCGATCCGCAAAAACCGTTCACAAATGAAGAAGATCGTATGGGGGAGTGGAGGGGATGAGAGAGGCCTTCCCCTCTTTGTTCTTGCGGGCGGCGGCAGGGAGAAGAAGATGGGGGGCCGGTTCATGGATGGGCCCCACGAACCGGCCCCCACGGGCTTATAAAGGTTCGACACTTACCGCCAATGTCATTGGCGGTAGGTTTGCAGTACCTACCGCCGGGTGAACTGGCGGTAGGGCCAACGGCAGGAAACGGCAGCCATTTGGTGAGGCTGACGTGGATAAGTGCCCTACCGCTGGTGGTCACGGCGGTAGCCTGGTCAAACCTACCGCCATCTACCCTGGCGGTAGGAAAAAGGGTCAGATCGCGAAATCTTTTGCAACTGAGGTCAGATCCCGATTTTATACCCAAAAAGGGTCAAAACACGAAATTTTGCCTCTAGCGGCGGTTTGGCTCGGGACCTCGGGTGTTGTGCAAGGAGGCAAGCACGACCCAGTTGACGATCGCTGGGTCCGGCGCAACCATGGCCACGATGACAGCTTCGGGCGCACACTCCACCTTCAGTCAGTGGTTCTGCAGGTTTTTTCTTCTTCTTATGAGAGGACACCAATTTTATTGATTACTCAACATCATTATACAGAGTTCCTTGGATGCAATCCTGAACAACAGAAAACATATGGACTAACTGAATACATACAAGCTCTAGCTAACAAATGAGCGGCAATATTCAAATGCCGACGTAGGTGCTTGAAGATCACCGAATTGGTTGTAGTGCCGCTCCACCAACATATGTCTGAATGCGGGCCTGCGGACGGGCCTCGACCTCGCGGACTTGCATCGCAATTTGGGCACCCCACACTGACATGATCCTCCCGAACCACATAGCAAAGGACGGCGTCATGACAATGAAGGACGGTGATGTGAAAGGGTGAAGGGATGGTCGGACGACAAATGGGACACCGAAAGAAGGGCTTAGATGGGTTTGGTTTTGGGGCATGGTCTAAATAGCCAGGGAAGGCAGAGCGCGTCGGGTTGAATGTGGAGCAGCGGAGTGGGCTTATTATCGGGTTGTGCCTGGTTTGAATGTCAGGTAGGCGGATGACCGGTCAGCCGGCGTGAATGTGGGCGGTTAGCCGGTAACGCTCGCTGTGAATGCACGAAGGGTTCTTGAGCCGACGCGGAAAGAGAGGGGTTTTGTGTGTGTCCGGGGAGTCAGACTGCAACATGGCAGACGTCCGTACTCCCCCAAAGCTTCCCCGGTTTGTGGGATTTTGGACTCCCGAATTGGTTCAGATAATTTTGGAGACAACCCTTGGATGACTTAAAATGTCCAAACAGTCAGGCTTAGACATTTAGCGGGCGATTTAAGAGCATCCCCAACGGTAGACCTATTTTAGGGCATAACCATGTTATTGGGCTTTTTGTCCCAAAAAACCGCCGCAACAACTATCCTTGTTGGAAATTTTGCCAAAAAAATGTGGGCATCCTGAAAAAGACAGCACCGGCTACATATCTGCAGAATGTGCGCTGCTGCAGCAAACGGGAAACCTAGGCTCACGTAGCCCAACTGTCGACATTCGAAACATTCCTGCAACCGCCCTCCTCAGATTCACCTTCCCTGCCACCACCGCCCCACCACATCCGGCCAATCACGCCACAACCGCACTACTAGCCGACTAGATCCACCGCCACTCCACCAAATCATCAGCATCGCCACCGCCCACCATCGTTGCGTCCATTTCCACCCAACGTCGTGCCGCATCGCCCCGCGCAACGAATCTAACCTGCCGTGTCGCATCGCACCGTTGTCGCGCGACATCGCATCAGTCGTCTTGCCTCATTCACCGTCGTGTCGCACCGCCGGATGCGACTGAAAGGCACGAGAGCAAGTCAGGCTACCGCGGTGCTGGGCCGCGAGAGTCCGGCCGCTTCGGCGTCTAGTTTTAGTGCGATGGCCGGAGGTATTGGCTCTACACCTTTGAGTCAGCGGAGGTTGCCACACGCACCTATCACATCGCCGTGTGGAGGCTCGCTCGGCAGCAACACGAGCTCCACTTTCTGGAGATCGAGACACAGGCGCATGCGGAGTTCATTAGGCGACTGGTGACCATTGAGTCTCGCCCGGCGATACGGGAGACCTGCATCGTCCTCGAGCAGAGGAACACCTGGGAGAGGGATGAGCCGGTGATGGCGAGGTTTGCGATGGAAAACTCGCACCTCATGTAGGCGGAAACGGGGTTATTCTGGAAGAGGGAGAGTGAGCGCAAGAAGGTAGGGCGCAAGACGGAGGACGAGGCTGGCCCCTTCGCTGTTGTCAAGTTGGAGTCCGACAGCGAGGTTGAGCCCGGCGACAAGAGTGATGAGTCCGGCAACATTGACTTGGACAACCTGTAGGGTGTCCATTAGGATGATCTAGTAATTTGGATGTTCTTTTAATCTATGTAATGTTTGAATGAACTCTAAATGTTTTAAGTGAACTATGCAATGCTTAGATGTTAATTTTTTTATTTAAATGTTTATAGTCCCTATTTTAGGGCAGATGAAGATTTTTGAGTGCCCTAAAAATCACTTTTTGATGGTTCGAACTTTACTTCAACAATTTTATGGTGCCTAAAATAGAGCTGCCGTTTGAAATACACCGACGATCGGCGTTTGAGTTGCAATACTATCTTGACAATAGATGAATAGATCGGATTTTTTTTTTTGAAAAAAAAAGGTGCGAATGCGCTGTGGTGGAGTTCAAAACCAAACTGCCAGAGATAGAGGTTTAGAGGTGATTACACAAAAAACACTATTTAAAAATGGAGTATACGTACATGGTTAAAAAAGGACCACTTTTCATGCTCACCACGTGTGAAATCCGCGGTATCTCCACCACGTATAGACCCTTGGCCGGCTTGCTCGCGCTTTGCCGAACCCACGGCCCGCCGCTATGGCCATCTCCGTCGACCGTCGTCGAGATCATCACGGTGGCGCTTGTCGCTCGTGGAGGCCAAGCGATGTGCCCAAGCGTGGCCGGCGTGCTGTGTCCACGGTGCGACCGAGGCACCCAACACCTACCCCATCCGTCGGTTCACTCCCACAGCTGGGTGCTGTGCAGACATGGAGGACGACTGACGAGGGGACAAGAATCGTGGACCGCAAGGTGCGTGCTGAGAAGTTGCATGCTGTACTTAAAATTGCAGTGTGTGTGGCAGGTGCTGCCATGTCTTGGCAGAAGGAATCACATAGGACGGGATGAGAGCACCATAGCCTTCTTTCCTGTCTGATAAAATGGGACCAGTTTCCAGTCCTACAATATAATCAAATCACTATATACTGCTGTAGAGGAATCTTGTACTACTAACTTGGCAAAACCTTTTTCAATCCAGCACTGCTATACACACGATTTTATACACACGATTTGTGGACGACGCTGAAATTACACCATACTGTGCAATGCATGGCAGCAGCACTGGTGCATCGTTGGATATATATGATTGCCGGCTGTATGTCGTGCGTGCAGTTTCGGCTGCACAGCAGTTTCGTTTTCAATCAGCTGCAACATTTCATCTGGTTAGTATAAATCATTTCAAACGAATAGCATACCATCTAGCTATCTTTTTTTAACTGGTCAGTATAAATCATTTTAATAGATGATATAAATCTGTACAGCTATTCGTTTGAGTATGGCGCATGGAGTGACTGAACATTTCAACTGGTCAGTATAAATCATTTTAATATTTTTTGTAGCCCACCGTCCAGCTATCCTTTTTTAACCTAGTTTTCCTTTTAATCAATGAAAAAAATAGCGCACTGTAGCGTCGTTAATAATACACTATAATGTTATGAGAATTACCTCACTAAATAAATCAACGTACAAAGTCTAGCTACTAGCATATAATAACATATTCCAAGGCCGACGGTGTATACAAAACCAGATTTTTCTGTTAGACCTACCGATGAGTGATGATAGCGAGTCCATTAAAACGTGTTTGAATGACTGATCGTTGCCAACAGTTGTCGGCGCCGACGCAGGTCCGCCTCGTCTTCGGTGGCCCAAGGCCATGAAGGCGCGGTGGATCCTGGCAAGGGCCGGTGGGAGGGCTCCGCTTTAGTCATTTTTTCAATCTTGTTAGGGTTTGTGTCCTGTTTAGGAAGGTAAGACGGCAACAGCTCCCTGAAGATGGAATAAAGGTCTATCCACCTAGTACCCATTCTGGCGGTGCGTCTAGCATATATCGCTGGTGGGTGTATGAAGGTGTGTCTCCGACGGATCTGTCTTTGGCGGATTTCCTCGGATCTCGTCATTGTTCATCTATATTCGTGTGTTTTGGGGTTGGATCCTTTTGACCTACGTTATTCTTCATCGGCGGCGGTTGTTGTTCTCGTGCGCTGGTCCTATGGGGCCTTAGCACGACGACTTCCCGAGTGTCTATTACAACAAGTGGCACACCTTCGGCGATGGAGGGGCGATGATAGCGGCACACCTTCGGCTCGCTTCAGTGCTTGTATCGTCGCTAGGTGGTCTGTGGATCTAAATGTATTTTTTTATTTCTGGTGTTCGTTGTACTGTCATGATTGAAGATAAATAGATCGGAAGTTTTTTCGAAAAACAAAATATATTCCAAGGCTGACGCTATTTCGCTAAGGGCACTATTTTTTTCATGGTTATAGTAACTGCAGACGAAGAAGTATCTCTTTCTTTTTTTTTAGAAATCGCAGAGAAGAAGTCCAACGAGTGAACCGTGCAAGTTGCCGGTCGGTACCGAGCACCGCATGACAGAACGGCGGCGGAGGACGCTTCACGCGCGCCCTACTCCGCACCGAAATCTTCGGCCCTTCTCCTTCGTTTGCCGCGCCTGCCTCCCTCCTTTCCTCTGACTTCCTTTTGACCCTGCTTGACTGCGATTTAGGAGAAAGTGAGGATAGAGACCAGCCACTACTCCCTCCCCCTTCCCCATAATTTACGCAGCATTCATTTTCCTTCTCTGAGTTTGTGCACATCGAACCAATCCCCAGAGAAATCCAAGCGCCGTAGGTAAGGATCTCCTCCGCGCCGCCGGCTCTGTTCTTCCTTGGTCGCTCATGTGGTGGAGCCGCGCCCCTTGAATCTCGATTCTTGTTTTCTTTTTCGCTCAAGATTTTGGTCCAACCCCTGTTCCTATCGCCTGTTTCTTGCGATGCGTCAACCTTTTCAAGTTTGTGGACGGGGAGGCTAAACAGCACCGAGACTCCGTGGTGATTTCTGCTCAATCTCTTCCATTCTATCTAGTTCCTTTTTGCTGCTTTTCGTCTTGCATTTGGTGGCGTGCCGGTTTTGTATCGTTGAAGACAGAGATGAGTCCACTCCGGACAGGATAAAGACTCCCTCCCCGGCCGTCCTACATATACGCGTGCGCGGGTATACTTGATTGCCTGATAGCTTGGTACGTCGTGGTCAATGGGTTCTACCACGAGCCGATCGGCGCCGGTGACGCTCTCCGTGCCGGTCCGCGGGTACTCCAAGCTGCTGCGGTCACCTGACTGGCTGACTGTGGACAGCCTCTTCTTCCGTGACCTCTTGTGGGACATACGCGTGCAGTCGATGGATTTCGACGAGAACGGCCTAGCGGACACCTTGGTCGTCTCGGTCGTCATCAACTTCATGCTGCACGGCTTCAAATCGTATGCCGGCACCCACATCACCCTTGAAATCCTCGACGAGACCGGAGAGCACACCGTCTTCCACAAGGAGAGCAGCCGGGACACGATAGGTAAACAAAACAAGGGTAGCTTTATCCTGTGCATGAGGAGGAGGGAGCTGGAGGCGTCGTCGTGCGTGTCTGCCCAATACGACAAATTCACCGTCAGATGCACTCTGAAGAAGATGCAGCAGGCAACAAAGCGGCGGTGCCTCTTTGAAAGCTTGTGCAAATCCAACGCCGTCTTGGAGCCGCCACAAGTCGCCATGGTTGGGTCCCACATGCTCACCGTGCGCAGCGTCTCCAAGCTCAGCGCGACGCTGAGGAACGGGGAGTGCATCTACTCCACGCACTTCGCTGTTGGCGGGAGCACATGGTACCTCAAATTCTGCCCAAGATGGCTCTAATCCGGCATCCTGTGGCTCGTCTTCGCAAGCAAGGGGGACGAGATGACGCCGACGACGGCGGAGTTCAGCTTCGAGTTCGAGGGGCTGGTGAACTTAGAGTCCCAGAAGACGAGGCACACGTTTGACCGTGACAACGATGACTTCTACTACCATCTGAAGTACACTGGAACATCGCCCATGCAGGACGACCGCCTCGTTGTTCGGTGCTGCCTCGCCGTTGTCATGCCGGAGGAGGTTCCGACCACCGTCCCAACGTGCAGCATCGAATCAGTGCTAACTCCCCTGCTCAGCGCCATGCATGGGTTACAGAAGGCAGGCACTCATTTGTAATCTACTGAAAACCTTGTGAGCTAGTACCATGTTTTGTAGTATAAACTCTTTGGGCTGTTAGCCTTTTCTCATGTCATGTACATCAAGCCTCCTTTTAAATTATGAACATTTTCTTAGTTATGAATATGTCTTTGAAAATTGTGTTTATATTTTGAAAATGCAAATAGTTTTGAAACTCCGGAAAAAAACTTAAAAAGCGCGAACAATTTTTAAAAACTAAAAATCAAATACAAAAAAAATCATAAAAGTTGTAAGAAAGGGCAAATTTGACAATTTTGACCTCGGGACGAAATCATTTCACAGAATGAACTGGGTGCGAAACTATTTCACTCCCCTGACCTTTTTGTGTAGCGCCCGCCACGGCGGCGCCACACCCTACTGTGCAGCGCCTAGCGCGGCGGCGTTGCACTCCTGTCCACCGTGGCAGCCCCTGGGCCCGCACCCAGCAGTGCAGCGCCTCCGAGCTAGGCACCACATATGTAATGTGCAGCGCCTAGCGGCTAGGCGCTGCACTGTGACTTATCCAGCCACTTGGCTGGGCCCCCCTCCCCCACCCCCCCCCCCCACCACACACTCTCTCACTCTCTCCCCGAGCTTTGCCCCCTCTCCCACTCTCTCCCCCTCTCAAATCTTCTTCCAAATCTTGCAAATTTGAAGAATTTGTCCGTGGATTTCGAAGTCAAACCCTCCCTCAAGGTAATAATCTCCGATCCCCTTGTTTTGATCCAAGTAAAGTTCTCCCATTGCTCATTTGTTGCTAATTTGGGGAAACCCTAGTTTTGTTTGGATCTAGAGATTTGCATGGAGATGTGAGATGTTTGTTAGCCAATTTCTATGATTAGGCTTTGTTAGTATGCTAGGGTTATTCTTATGGGTGTTCTTATGTTGGTGCTAGGGTTAGGTTTAGGGCTAGGGTTATGGTTAGGGTTAGGGTTATGGTTTAGGGTTAGGGTTGTTGTTTCATATATATATTAGGGTTTGTATTCCGTGTTAATCCATGGATTAGTACTCATGGAAGCAATGTTACCTTGTGTTCTTTGAATGCTTATAGGGATGGGAAGAACATGTGTATTTGTTCATCATGGGGACAAAGACGCCTTTTTGAAAGGCAATAAAGAACCGGACCCGGATGAGCTTGACATGGTGTTTGATAGTAGTCCTAGCTATGCGGAGCTCTTGCAACAAGTTAGGAAAGATTTGAATTGGATGGACCCTAGTGATATCATTGAGTTGGAGGGAAGGCATAATGTTGGTTTTGGAATGCACATCCGTTGAAAGACAATGCGTGTCAACTCGGAGCAACGTTGGGTTGCATACAAGGAGACGGTGGCCGAATCACTAGACAAGGCTCTTGAGTTATTTGCAACGAAGAAGGTTGATTCAAGTTTGCACTTGGACTTGAACCGGAACCCCTCCCCTTTGGTTGCTAGTAGCCCCCCACCCTTGAAGCGAGATGAAATTGTTTAACCTCTTTTGACCCAAGAAGTGAGGCCAACATTGAGCCCGACAAACAACCAAGATGAATCTTTGCAAGAGGACAATGATGAGTATGCGGACGATGACAATGAAGTTGATCTCCATGACAACAATGTGGGTGATCTCGACAAATATCATTTGCAAGAGACAATGGACCATTCCATCCCTTTTTCCCGTGCATATGCATCGAACTCGGATGACGATGGTTCCGATGAACAAGTTGATGCGGAGGGGTTCACGGTGAAGGAGGCCGAAGCTTTCGAGAAGGTATTTGGTCGGGATCATCGGACTACATTGTTCAAGGATGTTAGTCTCGCGGATGAAGCCGTGGTAGATGGTGGCCAATGTGTACCTCTTGGGGTTAGGCCAAGCTCTCACCGTGATTTGGTAGACGACAAGAACCGGATTGCTAAAGGTTCTAAGTTCGACAGCTTGTTGGATTTGAAGATGTGGCTCGACAACTACTCGGTTACGCATTATCGTCCACACAAGGTGGTGAACTCGGACGTCAATGTGCGCTACACGGTTGCATCTGCATGTGAAGATGAAAAGGAGGTCCAACTTGGACTTACAAGAGGCCGTGGTGGTGGTAGAGCTCGTGGAAAGGAGGTCCAACAAGGAGTGGCAAGACGCCATGGCGGTTGTCCGTGGATTGTGCGTGCAAGACCATGGAAAGGAGGTCCAACTTGGCATGTAGTGAGTTGTGTGCCAACTCACATGTGCCAAGGCAAAAGGGTGGATGGCAAGATTGTGTCCGAAGACCACAAACAACTCGCGTCCGAGTTCATCGCTTACAGGCTCTCCAACTCAATATCCACACTTCCAACAATGAGCGTCCAACATGTCATTGACCTTGTGAAAGCCATCTTTCATTACAAGGTGAAATACGGCAAGGCATGGAAGGCAAAGCAAGCCGCATTTAAGATGTTGTATGGTACATGGGAGGAAGCATACAACCGAATCCCTAGGTTGTTGTTAGCCATGGCCGCGACAAACCCGGGCATGGTTCATGTGGTCGAGCCTCATGGGCACCAAACAACGGTTCATGAAGGAAGGAAAGTCAGAGTATTTGGCCGTGCTTTTTGGGCGTTCGAGCAATGTGTGAGGGCTTTCGAACATTGTAGGCCGGTCATCGCAATTGATGGCACGTTCTTGACCGGACAATACAAGGGCACCTTGTTGGTTGCGATAGCAAGTGATGCCAATAACCGGGTGTTGCCATTGGCATTTGCTTTGGTTGAGGTGGAAAACAATGACAACTGGGAGTGGTTTCTGCATCTTTTGAGGACGAAGGTGTTACCCGCTGAAAGGGAAATTTGTGTCATATCGGATCGGAATCAAGGAATTCTTAACGCCGTGGAGATTGACATTCCCGGGCATGCTCCGTTGCACCATCGTTGGTGCATGAGGCACTTTTGTTCGAACTTCTATAGGGCATGTGGCCTTAAGGAGTTGGCCGATGATCTTCAAGATTGTTGTCTCGCTTTCTCCGATAAGCGCTTCGCCACTTTGTACAACAAATTGCTCGCACACAAAAAACTTGATCCCGGGGGTCAAGAATTTCTCAATAGGCACATTCAATACCGGAACAAGTGGGCACATGCTTTTGATGAAGATGGCCGGAGATACGGTCAAATGACAAGCAATATGGCCGAATGCTTCAATAGGGTGCTCAAAGGTGCACGTGGATTACCCGTGACGGCAATAGTTCAATACACGTTTGACAAGATGAATGCGTACTTTGTAAAGTACTCGATGGAAACCGATGCACAGATAGCGGGTGAGAACCCACGGAAGTACAAGTACAAGTTCCCACCCAAAGTTGATGAATGGTTGGTATTTCAATCACGGAAGGCGGACTCAGAAGAAGCTATATTATATGACAACGAAGAGTGGAAGTACGAAGTGAAAGAGCCAGGAGGAACCACAAACGATGGCCGGCAACATGGAGGCCGGGCTTTCAAGGTGTCGTTAACACAATGTGATTGCACTTGCGGGAGGCCATTGTTGCTTCATCTCCCATGCTCACATTTTTATGCCGCCGGTCGCGTTAGGAATGTGGACATCAATCACCCACGCACCGTGAGGGAGTCGGAGTTCTCAATCATGACGGTCAAGAAAACATGGGCTCCCCGCTTTCACCCATACTTTGACCAATCACAATGGCCGGAGTATCATGGAGTTCAACTATGGCCGGATCCGGAGTTGAAGGTTGTTAAACGGGGTAGACGTAAGACAAAGCGTCTTAGAGGCGACATGGACGGATGGGGCCATGGTGGGCGCCGCGAAGCGGGCAACGACCAATTCCAAGAGCCTCGTGAGAGCTCCCGTTGTGGGGAGTGCAAAGGTCATGGCCACAACAAAAGAAAATGTACGAAACCAAGGAAAAGGTCCAAGAAAAATGATGCAAGCACAAGCCAACAAGGAGCTACACAAGGGAGCCAACCAAGTGGTAGCCAGCCTAGTGGTAGCCAACCTAGTGGTAGCCAACAAATGTTAAGTGCTAGTTTGAAGGAGATGTGAACCTTAATGAATGCTCGAAGTGCACCTTCCCCATCGCTTTTGCCAGCCGGGGTTGTTTCCAGAATAGTCTCGGTCTCATCAGCTGCTTTCTTGATCTGGGCACGCTATGAACAGAAACGGTATCAAAGTGTTAGGAAAGCGAAGATGTGAATATTGCGAATGGAAAAGCAAAAAGGGCTAACCACAAAGTTCATCATTGGAGCTGAAGGGATCACTGAGTTGCCTTTCCTGACTAATGCGTTGTACTGGTGCTGGGCTACCTCATCAAAAACGGTGGGTTCTTCCAGAATCTCCTCAGCATACGCCGGCTGGCATACATCCACGCGGGTATTTGCAAGAAACCATGCGAGATAGTTGTTGAACGCGATCGAGCAGTGCTCACGAAGCTGGGCTCGTTTTCCAGCCCTTGCTTGCTCCACACTAAGAGCGAACTGCACGACATACTTCCTGTGATGGTTGGCCCAATCCTTGATCTTCCGGTGCTTTTTCCTATCCAACCTGCAAGTTAGAAACAGAATATTAGCATCATCGAAACCGTCGAGAAGCTGCTAAGTGCTCAAGGTTAATTATATCTTACGCGTGTAGCAACTTGTCCGTGTCCTCCCACTCCGGCGGGTGTTGCTGGAACAAACCAAACTGGCGGAACACCCGATGTGGCAGGTGAAGCTCAACCGCCCAGTTGCATATCAGTGGGCACCGCATATGCCAGAGATCCCCATCCCTAGTGCACATCGGATTCAGCCTGAACTCCATAGGGTTACCAAAACTCTCTCCTTTTCCATACGGCTCCCATTCCACCTGCAAAATGGGATTGAATGCAAAATTGATATCGAGTTACGATACAAGCATGATAATCAAGTATGCAATGTCGGTTCACCTGCTCAGGCGTGATCGCGTCCAGCTCGCTCTTGTACAACTTGTACATTACCGAGGGATCATCTGTCGTCTCATTTAACACATCCCACTTGTAAGCCCAAGTGGGGAGCCATAGTGGGTCGTCTTTGTCGTCCCAATCCTCGTACTTCACGGTCTTCGGTCGTCCAACCGGCAAACGCTCCCAGCTCCATATGGAAAGTGCGAGCAGACAACCACCAATACCTCAAGTGTGTCTACAACAGGCTTCGTCCAACTGCACATAACAGAGAACATGGTCAAATTTGCCGCAAGAGCGCATTGATAATGTATCAATGAAGTGAAAAGGAAACAACTTCATACCTGTCGATACAAGTAAGCCAGTGTCGCCGAACCCCAACTCCATTTGCTATCGAAGACGGTCAACGCCTTCAGCCACATCCATGGAGCATTCTTGCCTGTGCCATCAGCAAACATAGTCCTGGATATCAAGTACCACATGTAGACACGAGCATATGTCTTCACCATGTCCTCATTAGCATCCTCAGGGCAATGACAGAAGTTTGATGATATCCACGTGAAAGTAGCGCCCGCTGCGACTCTTTCCTTCTTCTTATCTTCTGCTTCTAGTTCCTGAGGCTCCGGAGGAACCATACCGATAAGGGCAAACATCTGCGCGCGCCACCCATCAGAATCGGTGTTCATACATAAAGGATTGCCATCGATAGGAAGACCGGTGATCATAGCAATATCCTGCAGCGTCACGGTCATCTCTCCGGTCCGAACATGGAAAGTGTGTGTCTCCGGCCTCCAATGATCAATAAGCGCGGTGAGTGCTGCAGCACTGTTGGGTGGCGTCGACCGGCGGACCAACTGAATGAAAGGGAGAAGTCCTGCCTCCCTTACATACGGTGTGTACCGCTCATCATAGCGCATCCCTCCAAGGCTGATCCCGTGAGACCGAAGCTTCAGAGGTGCAAACTCCTACAAACAAACAAATCATAACATTACATATGGGCATTTGTGTTTGAAAAAAATACGAAATTCATAACACTGGCCACTTTCAGTATTACCCGCTGCTCCACCGACATAGCGTATGACCGGTGTTGTTTGTCCCAATGATCATCGAGAAGCCAAACCATCCTAACAATTTCAACAAACCATTCTTGTCAACACGATTATCTTTTCAATTCAAAAAAACTAAAGTCGGCCTACTACATGCAAGATTCAAAGCATATGTATCCAAAGCATTTTTCTCAATGCGAGTATAATTCAAAGCATATGTATCCAAAACTAAACTAGGCCTACTTCATACAAATAACTTTTCCATAGAAATAACATGTCAATCAATGTATCCAAACTACATAAATAACATGTCAACCTATCTATCCAAACCACATTCTAATCTAACAAGGGTTCCCCAAATCTAATATATGCAAGATTCAAACAAAAGTTCCCCAAATCTAATACATGCAAGATTCAAACAAGGGTTCCCCAAATCTTCAAAATATCATATTTTCTATGGATAGAAAGAAGGGGATCAGAGGAGAGTACCTTCTACGATGGATTGGTGAAGAAATGCACGGACCAAATCGCCGGATCGGAAGGATTTGGGAGAGGGGATTGAGAGGGGGAGTGGAGAGGGCCGCCGCCCTGTTTGTTCTATAACTGGCAATGGGGTGGGTGGGGGAGGAGAGGGCTAGCGCGGTTGCATCTAAGTCAATGTGCAACGCCCGAGCCCTAGGCGCTGCACATTACATGTGCGGCGCCTAGCTCGGAGGCGTTGCACATTACATGTGCGGCGCCTAGCTCGGAGGCGTTGCACTGCTGGGTGCGGGCCCATGGGCTGCCACGGTGGACAGAGGTGCAACGCCCCAGAGCTAGGCGCTGCACCGTAGGGTGTGGTGCCGGCATGGCGGGCGCTACACAAAAGGGTCAGGGGTGTGAAATAGTTTTATGGGCAGTTCAGTCTGTGAATTGATTTTGTCAATAGGTTAAAATTGTCAAATTTGCCGTAAGAAGGGGGAAAACATGGAACGTTCTAGAACGTTACTAAACCTGAGTAACATGAGTTGCTAAATGGGCCGGCCCAAATCCATATCGTCCTGTGGAGTTGGGCGTCTATTTGACACAGAATGCGTCAAATAAGAAATAGTAACGGCACTAGAGATGGTAATGTCAAGATGATACAAAGCCGCATGTAATTACAAACCATCCGCTCTTCCCGCCCATGTTCCTCACCCCATAGCCTTGCACCGCAGGCACTTGGACTGCTAGTTAAGCAAACTGTTATTTCCATTTTTACCTTTTCATTTGACCAATTAGTGTGCAGATCACTAGCAACTTATACAAACGCATGTTGTTTATACGCTAATTACGATGCTTCATTGCGGTGGAATTAATGACCAACCACTACTAGGGAAAACTTTATACACACAATCTTAGCAGCAGCGCGGCACAAAAAGAGGCGCTACTGCTAATTAGAAGTAGCGAGGTTAAGAAAAGCACGCTACTGATGAAACTTTAGCAGTAGCGCATGAAGGCTAAACCGCGCTGCTACAAAAATGTACCAACAGTACCCAACAACCTAAGTTCACTGGTGCCATGATGCGCGCTACTGCTAAAGCAATAGTAGCAGCGTGCTTTTTAGTCACGTCGCTGCTGCTAATTTTGAAATTGTCCACACGGTTGGCCCGTTTAGCAGTAGTGCGTGTGAGAAAAGCGCGCTGCTGCTACGCTTTTAGCAGTAGCACGCTTTTCCTCCCGCGCTACTGGTAAGGCGCAGCACCCCACCACCTTTTCCCACCCGTCCTCCCCTCCCCCATCTCCTCTCCTCCCTTTCCCCTACCTCTCACATCCTCCCTCTCTCACTCTTCTTCTTCCTCAATACTTCTCCCCGCATTACTCTCCCTCTTCTACCTACCTTTCTCTCTCTTCATTACTCCTAGCTAACTACACCACCTCCATTAATGCATCTCCTTTTTCTTTTTCCTTCCTCCTCCACTAGTTGAAGTTGTCTCCTCCCAAATTAGCTAGGTAGGTAGATGTAGCATTTAGTCAAGTGACCTATTTGCCCCCTAACTAGATCTATCTTTGTCAAGAAGAGCTTTGTGCACTTTTGATCTCCCTACATCATCAGATCTCCACTGTGTGCTCGATCTCGAGATAGAGGTGATTAAAATTTCATGCTTTTGCAAAATGGAAATATGTGTATGTGTGTGATATGATAATTGGGCCATATGATGGAAATTGTGTGTGTGGCATGAGTTGAAGCCAAATTGTGCTTTTGAGTTGCCTATGTTTTGCCGAAATGTCGATTTATTTCCGTTTTGGCGAATTCCAGGCAAACTCTAGATCTATATATGTCCTATTTTTAGGGAAGGTCATGCCGAATTTTTGTATGACTTTGATGCATGCACGCATTTTTTTTAATCAATTTGTTTATTATTACCGTGCAGACGTTCATGATGGTCAGTGGAACGATGGTGGACAGGTGGTTGCGGTCGGCGGTGCAGGACATGAAAGAAAATAACCTGACAGAGGTTTTATGTCCGTGTCGAAAATGCAAAGGAATAGTTTGGCTCGACCCCTATGAAGATGGTCGTGTCGAAGCGCACCTGCTCATGACTGGTTTCATGGATGGCTATACTCGGTGGATAATTGAAGATGAGGATGACGATGTTGAGGACGCCGACGGGGCAGGCAATGATGACACGGGGCAAGACGAACAGATGATCGATAATGGCGGCAGGGAAGAGGCCGGACATGGCGGCGGAGAAGGGGCCGGACATGGCGGAGGAGAAGGGGCCGGACATGGCGGCGGAGAGAACGACGTGGACTCCACACAGCAGAGTTCGTCGGTACTAAGTTCAATCGTGCGGGACCCTCATGTTCAAGCACTGCTTCGCAAGGAGACGAGTACTGAGAGAGCTACTTCTAGAGAGGAGCTAAGCTGGAGCAACTAGTGGTAGACTCGAACACTCCATTGTATGATGGTTGCAATCCTGAGGTGACCCGCTTGAGTTTCACGCTCCAACTCCTGAAGACGAAGGCTAAAAACAAATGGACCAACACTAGCCTCGATGAGCATCTCAAGTACCTAAAGGATGTTCTTCCCGCGGGGAATCTCTGTCCTACTAGTGTTGAGGAGGCCAAGAAGATCGTGTGCCCTCTTGATCTGCCGCATGTTAGATACCATGCATGCATCAACGATTGCATAATTTATTGGAAGGAGCACGCGGAAAAAACAAGCTGTCCGGTGTGCAGTGCTTCTCGATACAAGAAGGCCGGGAAGAAATGTCCCCAGAAAGTTGTATGGTACTTACCAATCACTCCCCGTCTCCAGCGGTATTTTGTAGATCCCAAGGAAGCAAAGCTAATGCGCTGGCACGCGGAGAGGAAGAAGCCCGACGATGGAGATGATTCGAAGCTGAGACACGTCAAGGATGGAAGCCAGTGGAGAGCGTTGAACAACTTCTATCGGTATTTTGAATGTGATGCAAGGAACATCGTGCTCGGCGCGTGTACCGATGGCATGAATCCGTTTGGCAACCGGAACACCAACCATAGCACATGGCCCGTGTTTGTATGGATGCACAACCTCCCCCCTGGTTGTGCATGAAGTCGAAGTACATTCACATGAGCATGCTTATTCAAGGGCCGAAACAACCAGGAAATAATATTAATTTGTATCTGGGGCTACTTCAAGAGGAGTTAGACACGTTATGGAAAACACCGGCCAAGACATGGGCCGCCAGCAAAGGCGAGTATTTCTACATGAGAGCCGCGCTGATCACGACGGTGCACGACTATCTCGGTTACGGATATGTCGCAGGCCAGGTGTGCCATGGATATTGCGGATGCACGCGGTGCATGGATGATACGACGTCTCAGCAGCTAACGTCAAGGAAAGATGGCGGGTCTGGGAAAATCGTGTACATGGGGCACCGAAGATGGCTCGAACAGGACGACCCGTGGAGAAACCGTGGAGATCTATTCAATGGTCACGCTGAGCATTGAGGACCTCCACGTAAGCGGAGCGGTGCCGAAATCGATGAGCTGTTGAAAAACTGGAAGGAGTGCCCCGCGCCGGGAAAGACGATGAAAAAGGTGCCGGAGCCGCTGCTGAAGGTATGGAAGACGAGGTCTGTGTTCTGGGACTGGGAGTACTGGCACAAACTCGATACACCTCATTGCCTTGATCAAATGCATATGTGTAAGAATGTCCTTGAGAGCTTGCTCGCGAGACTGATGAACATGCCGGATAAGACCAAGGATGGGCCGAAGGCAAGAAAAGACTTGCAAGATTTGAAAATCAGGGAAGATCTGCACATGCCGCCCCGTAAAATGTCAGACGAGACAGAGACGGAGATAGAGGCGCGGGAGAAGAAGGGCAAGAAAATAAAGAAAGAGGATTATTGCCCCCCTTCTTGCTTCACCTTAAGTCAGGCTGAGATCGGTCAATTCTTTAAGTGCCTTATCGGAGTCAAAGTTAGTTCCGGTTACTGTGGCAAGATAAGCAGATATCTAGACACGGACAAGAAAAGGTTCAGCGGGATGAAGTCCCATGACTGTCATGTGATGATGACGCAGATACTACCTGTTGCCCCACTAGTAGAAAACGGAGTTTTATCACCGGTTCGTAAGGGCCTTTAGTGCCGGTTCTGCAACCGGCACTAAAGAGTGGGGACTAAAGCCCCCCCCCTTTAGTACCAGTTCGGCACGAACCGGCGCTAATGTGCCACCACGTGGCACGAGCCAGGCTCGGGTGCGTGTAGGACATTAGTACCGGTTGGTAACACCAACCGGTACTAAATGTTTGGGTGTGTTTTGGTTTTAATTTTAATTTTTCCTTTAGTTTTATGTTTTCAATTTAATTTAGTGATTGTTTTACATTATAATGAATTGTTAAATCATTAGGTGAAAGTACCGCAGATTAGTTTCTACTGGATGCATGTGGATCCTAGCTAAGTGATCAAGTATATGCCATATCCATATTACTTGATCACAAGTGATCAAGTAATATGGATATGGCATATACTTGATCACTTAGCTAGGATCCATCCAGTTGAAACTAATATGCGGTTTCTTTCATAAATAATATAATAACTCATCATCATCATCATCATCATATCAATATAAAAACTCTTGCATCATATCATCACCAACAACAGTATATACTAGCTAGCAAAGATATCATCGAGTTCAACATGGTCATGATATTATAAGCGTTCATAACACCACAAAAGCAAATCACTCTTTGAGATTAAGTTCAGGACGAAGAACACGGACACGCATGAGAGGACAACAAGTACTAAGAGCATGATAACTAGCTAAATCACTCCTGCTGCTCTCTCTCAGGTAAAATAGCATAGAACATGTATAGCTCTCCTGATTCATCATATTGGAGCATGCAGATGAACCTGTCTCCTAATCGTGGGCTGCGCTTCTGATTGCTGCCCCCTAGTACTTCTCTGCGATCGTTAACAATTTTGCTCCAATCTTTCACTATTAAGCATTCATCGCTTTCAGAAATCCTGAATGCACTCATGTGCACTGTAGGATATCTTGGCCGTAAGCTAACAATTGACATGCGACCTTTAGTCTCGATCCACTGAGGCACAACTGTCATCGGGAGTCCCTGTTGAAGAACATCGTATAGTAATTAATATACTTAGCAATGAAAGTTTAGCTTGAAAAATAATGTATGCAAAAGATGCACTGAGGACTAATAGTAAAAATCTTACCATCTTTCCTAAATACATGTGACCGTAGTTCAATACGATCACTATTGGTCGCACGTTTTGAGTACTAAGATTTTCAAATTCAGGAAAATGATTTCTCTTGACAGCATCAAGATCCTCAAGCCATGAAACATAATGACTTACCTCCTCGCAGTTTAGTTCAGCCCCGGGACAGTGGATGGTCCTGTCTACCAAGCGCCGAACATGTTTGCTTGAATCAAAATAAGTTACTTGTCAACTATTTTTGAATAAACAATATCGAAGACATAAATATGGTTGAGAAACTCACATAATGGTAGAACTGGAGGCGTCTGCACATCGACCCAGATGTCTCTATTACCTTCAATATCATCTTTCGGACGAATATCAAAGGTGATAACCATATCAGGCTCAAATGCATAAGTCTTGCATAGTGTTTGCCAAGTTTTGCATTCAAAATAGGTGTATGTGTCTGCATTGTATAATTTGACGTTGAAAGTATAACCATGCTCGGTCTTCAAGTAAACTCTCTTTACCTCCATAGTTTCCATAGCACTGAAACCTATCTTATCCAAGACAAAAATTCTTGCATGGTAGGGGATGCGCTAGTACAATAGTGAAAATAAAAAATTATAAGTTGAAGCAAATGAAGCATAAGTCATGCTTAATTACGAAAAAATACTTGTCGTTGTGACTTACTGTATCCACCTCGAAGGTCTCATCCAGCTTGATGCTGAAGCGCCTATCATCAACATGGAAATTTCTGTCACATAGGTCGCGCTGGTCTTCACAGTATTCGCACTTAATGAAATCTTTTTCGTCGTCTGACGACATTTCCTATGTTCATATAGGTGAAACATTAAACACTTACTAGTTCTATTAATTCAACTAATTCAACTACTTCTATTAATTCAACTAGTTCTATTAATTCAACTAAGCATTTACTAAAAATAAACTAGTGCTGTTAATTTTCTTACTAAAATAAAGTAGCTAGTTCTATATATATAGTAATATTTTAATTAGATCCTCAAATCTCAAATACCTAAATTTTCTTACTAAAAATAAACTAATTCTATTAATTCAACAAATTCAACTAAGAATTTACTAAAAATGAACTAGTTATATTAATTTTCTTACTAAAATATATAAAGTAGCTATATATAGTAATATTTTAGTTAGATCATCAAATCTCATATACCTAAATTTTCTTACTGAAAATAAACTAGTTCTATTAATTCAACTAGTTCAACTAAGCATTTACTAAAAATAAACTAGTTATATTATTTCAACAGAAAATTTGACATGCATTAATCTAAACAACAGAAAACAGAAAATAAGTAAAAAAATGTGTGTGTGTGTGTGTCTCTGTGTGTATGTGTGTGTGTATGTGTGTGTATGTGTGTGTGTGTACAAGCGGGGCGGCGGCGTACGGGCGGCAGGGACGGCGCGACGGGCGGCGGGCCGGGGGCGACGGCGCGAGACGGCGACACGTACGGGGCGGCGGGCCGGGGGCGACGGGGACGGCGAAGACGGGCGGCGGGCCGGGGGCGACAACGCGAGACGGCGACACGTACGGGGCGGCGGGCCGGGGGCGACGGGGACGACGAAGACGGGCGGCGGGCCGGGGCGACGGCGCGAGACGGCGACGACGACGCGACGGGTCGCGCGACGACGGGGGCCGGCTGGGGCGGCGAAGGGGGCGGCGGCGACGGCGACAGGGACGGGCTGGGGCGCGACAGGCGCGGCGACGGGGGCGAAGAACAAACTGAAACGAACTGAAAATATTCGTAAGTGGTGTTTATATAGCGGCGGCCATTAGTACCGGTTTGATCCACCAACCGGTACTAAAGGCCTATTTTGGCCAGGCCAAGAGGCAGGAAGAGCAGGCCTTTAGTACCGGTTGGTGGCTCCAACCGGTACTAAAGACCCACCTTTAGTACCGGGTTGGGCTACCAACCAGTACTAAAGGGGGTGCGCTGCCACCCGCGGTGTAGAAAGTTTAGTCCCACCTCGTCGGGCGAAGGGCAGCCGCACTGGTTTATAAACCCAGCCGCGGCTGCTACTTTGAACTCCCTTGTAAAGCAGGCTTCTGGGCCTAACTATGGCGCGCGGCCCTGTGAGCCTGCTGGCCCTTGTGGGCCTGAATTTCCACGCCCGTGGTCTAGCAGGCCCACTGGGCAGCGCCCCAATAATTTTTTATATAGTTTATTTTTCTTCTTTATTTATATTCTTTTATTTATTTCTGAGTAGTTTTTTATATAGTTTTTTTATTTTATGCTATTTTTATTTTCTTCTATTTATTTCTGATTAGTTTTTTATATAGTTTTTTTCTTTTCCCCAAATCGGTAAATGACTAAAAAATAGCAAATGCTGTCAGAAAGTGTTGAAATTTTTTTATATAGTTTTTTCTTTATTTATTTTCTTCTATTTATTTCTGAGTAGTTTTTATATATTTTTTTCTTTTCTGCTTTTTTTATTTTCTTCTATTTATTTCTGATTAGTTTTTTATATAGTTTTTTCTTTTCCCCAAATCGGTAAATGACTGAAAAATAAAAAATGCTGTCAGAAAGTGTTGAAAATTGATGACGTCGCTTTGAATGGTGTGTACGGAACGCAAAAAAGTCTGGAGTTGTAATAAGTTTAAAAAAATGAAGTGCCCATGTAACAGATGAGTTTTCGTCACAAACCCTGATACTTCGAAAGAGATTGTCCAGTTTGTACACGAAGTGCGTCCAGTTTTTGCCGTAACCCTCTCTACTCTTTTGCACATGCTATGTGGGTGAAATGATGATACCATGCCAAGTTTCGACATTTTCAGAGTTCATTTTGTAGTGATTTTCAATTTCACGGTCATTTAGCTCTCTAAACAAATCGGTAAATACTAAACAATAGCATATGATGTCAGAAAGTTTTGAAAATTGATGACGTCGCTTTGAATGGTGTGTACGGAACGCAAAAAATTCTGGAGTTGTAATAAGTTTAAAAAATGAAGTGCTCATGTAACAGATGAGTTCTCGTCAGAAACCCTAATACTTCGAAAGAGATTGTCCAGTTTGTACACGAAGTGCGTCCAATTTTTGCCGTAACCCTCTCTACTCTTTTGCACATGCTATGGTGAAATGATGATACCATGCCAAGTTTTGACATTTTCAGAGTTCATTTTGTAGTGATTTTCAATTTCATGGTCATTTAACTCTCTAAACAAATCGGTAAATGACTGAAAAATAGCAAATGATGTCAAAAAGTGTTGAAAATTGATGACGTCGCTTTGAATGGTGCGTACGGAACGCAAAAAAGTCTGGAGTTGTAATAAGTTGAAAAAATGAAGTGCTAGTGTAACAGATGAGTTCTCGTCCGAAACCCTGATACTCCGAAAGAGATTGTCCAGTTTGTACTAATGTGCTTCACATTTGACCATTTTTCTACTAGTGCCCTTAGAGGGATAATGGACAAGCACGTCCATGACACGCTTATTGGTCTCTGCAACTTTTTCAATGTCATCTCTCGAAAGTCGATCAGTCTGAAGCAGCTCCGAAGGCTACAGGAAGAGATCGTTGTGATAATGAATGAGCTTGAGATGTACTTCCCGCCCGCGTTCTTTGACGTGATGGTGCATCTGTGTGTCCATATTGTGGACGACATAATAGACCTGGGGCCGTCATTTCTGCACAACATGATGCCGTTTGAGAGGATGAATGGGATCATCAAAGGATTCGTTCGTAACATGTCCCGTCCGGATAGAAGCATCGTCCAGGGCTATCTGACACAAGAGTGCATCTCTTTCTGCGAGAATTTTCTATATGGCGCAGACCTGCAGCCGCCTAGTGTTAGTGTTGGTTTGCCCGTTAACAAGCACGATGGGAGGCTCGAAGGAGAAGGTCACTCCAACGGTCGCATGGAACTGCATGTGGCATACTCAGATCGACGCAGCGACTTTGACAGAGCAAACTTGGTAGTGCTACAACACCTAGACGAGGTAGATCCTTTCCTGGCACTGCACAAAGAAATTATTGCAAAGAAGTATCGTGACGGGGGGTATGCAGGACGGACGCCGAAGTTACTAGAGAGCACAACTCCACTTTCTTGCATTGGTTCAAAGAGCATATTATTGCTAATCCCCAGGAGGAGGGCTCTAAGGACGGATTGCTCATATACGCCTTAGCACATGGCCCCTCGCCCAACCCCGTAACCTATCAGGCATATGATATCAACGGATACACGTTCTACACGGAGGACAAAGATATGGACAGTGATGATCAGAACTCAGGGGTGACGATGGAATGCATGACCGGCAGCGACAACGGCGCAACTGAAAGATTTTACGGAAGGGTCGAGGAGATCTGGGAGCTTGACTACGCTGGACTGCACAACACGATGATGTTCCGTGTCAGATGGGCTAAGAATGTCGAAAGAGAAAACCGGAATTTCACTACCATGACTATACCCGACGCCAAGAGCGCTACCGTGAACGCTATCGCAAAAAACGAGCCATGGGTGCACGCTAAGCACGTGACACAATGCTTCTTCATAACCGACCCGTGCAATCCCAGCCGTGTTGTCGCGGGGAGAGGCAAAAGGAACATCATTGAAATGGATGGAGTCGCCAATGAGGAAGACTACGATTTATGATCATGAAGGACTATGAGGGCAATATTAGGACGTTCGAGATGGTTTTCGACAGGCTTGATATCTGGGTGAGAGTGTTGGACCTGCCCTCGGATAGAAGGATGGAGGCGTTTGGTAAGGCACTCGGGAACTGGCTTGGAGACATAGTGAAGGTGAATAGATAGAGATGGTTTTGCGCGAGGAGGTTATCTGAGGGTAAGGGCTAAGATTTCGGTATTTGAGCCTTTGGTCCATGGATTCTACCTAAAGAAATCTAAGGAGGACAACGAGAACACGTGGTTTGATTTCTATTATGAGAAGATTCCTCACTTCTGCTTTGACCGTGGGAGATTGGTTCATGTTGGAGGTCGATGTGATCCACCCATCAATTTGTCTGATCAGTGGGGTGGATGACTAAGAGCTTCCCATGGTCGCAATATTCCCAGTGGTGAGGGCTCGGATAGTGGTGCAACGGGGAGCTCCTGTAGTCGGAGCGGTATTCACACTGGTGATGCCGTGCGATCTCGTCTGGATCACCCAAGGGTAAGAGATCTCCCCAACAAGAAGGAACCTTAATACTGATTTTTCAGTTCAGGTGATGCTCGCACTAGCAAGAGCTTCTGTCAGGTTGGGGCGGAGGTGAACAGCCCGAGAAAGGATAGATACAGGTCTGGGTCTGGAAGGGAAGGAGACCTACATGACGGCCTGGAACAGCGCCGTGAACATGATTTGAGGCATAAGTGGGTGGAGCAACAGTATAGAGACATAAGGGATGTGGCAGGTAGAGCTGATTGGTATAGTAAAGGCAAAGGAATGGAGCAGGGCTATGATGGGAGGTATGCTGAGGAGGAGGGGTGGGCCGTCTATTGTGGTGAGGGAGGGCCGCATGATTTGCATGGCAGGCGCAAAGTTACGTACATGTGAAAGCAAAGGGATGATCTGAACAGACACCCATGCCATGAGTCACATGACAGGTTTGTGGGAGATAATAGGAGAGGAGGACGAAGCAAGTGTGGGTGCCAAAGGGGGAACATGATGCGTTCATTCATGAAACGAGGCAAAAGACTTCCTCGGTGTTTGACCGCATATCCGAGAAAAATGAACTTCCATCGGCGGACCCTGGGGCCCAGGGCAACCGGGCCCAATGAATCTTTTGGCCTGGAAATGTCGAGGCTTGGGGTTGGACTCGACAGTTGGCGAGCTGCGTGACCTGATACGATCCTACAACCCAGCGGTGGTGTTTTTGTCGGAAACGTAGAAGAAGGCAATAGCAATGGACAAGTTGAAGTGGAGTTTGGGGTTCAAATGTGGTGTGGCTGTGGATTGTCAAGGGCGTACTGGTGGTTTGGCCTTATGGTGGAGGGATCATGTGAATGTTATAGTGAGGCCTTTCTGTTAATACTTTGTTGATGCGGAGATGGTGTGCGATGGAAAAACCCTTAGATTCACTAGTTTCTATGGGAAATCATGCAAGGAGTTGAGAAAGAGATCTTGGGATGCCATTAGATATTTGAAAGCCCAGGATAATCTACCATGGATTTGTGCGGGAGACTTTAATGAAGCTTTATTCCAGGTTGATCAGCTAGGAGGGAATGCCAGAAGTTTTGGACAGATGGAAGATTTTAGAGATTGCTTGGATGAGTGCGGCCTTGCTGACTTGGGTTTTTCCGGTTACCCGTACACATGGAATAATAATCAAGAGGGAGCGGACAACATCCAAGTCAACTAGACAGGGCGACATGCAATGAGAGCTTCCTGTCTCTCTTCCCCGAGACTTATGTGGAGCATGTGATGACGGAAGAATTGGATCACCAGGCTATTTTGGTTCATGTGTTGGAGACGGCTCCGCGTCGTGATCACCAAGGCCCAAGGCCCTTTCTCTTTTGAGGAAGCATGGAATCACCATGCTCAGTATGATGGAATGGTGGAAAGCGCGTGGCTGGCTGCTGACTGCGGAGATCGGAGCTTACAGGCTCTGTGCCAGGGTTTGGCGCGGACTACGAGTAGTATGCATATCTGGGCGTGCGAGGTTTTTGGATCGATTAGGAGGCAAATTAAAGACCTGAAGGCCCAACTGACGGATGCCAAGGCTAGGGCGATGACCACTGGGTACTTGCCGGAGATCAAGGAGATTGAGGACCAACTTCAAGATGTCTTTGAACGGGAAGAGATCTTTTACACACAACGCTCGCGCATAGACTGGCTGAAAGCTGGGGATCAAAACACTAAATAGTTCCAGAATAGAGCCTCACACGAAGGAGGAAGAATACTGTTCGAGAGCTCAAAAGGGAGGATGGCTCTATATGATGTGTTGATGAGGAGGGAGATAGAAGCATCATTAGTAGTATTGCATAGCTGGTTAGCGAGGATATGAATGTAAAGCTGACTTCCCAGATCTCAGACAAGGAAATCGAAGAGGCCCTTTTTCAGATGGGCCCGACGAAGTCATCGGGACCAGACGGTTTTCCTGTGTTATTCTACCAACGAAACTGGTCTTTGGTGTGAGAAGATGTGGATGCTGCTGTTTGTGGTTTTCTTTTGGGGGAGGCCACTCTAGAGTCCTTTAACTCTACGGTGATTGTGATGATTCCAAAGGTGAACTCACTGGAGTTGCTTTCGCAGTTTCGAACGATTAGTCTTTGCAATGTGCTATACAAGATCGCTACTAAAGTTCTTGCTAATCGTCTCAAGAGCATTCTCCCTTCCTTGATCTCGGAGGAGCAGAGTGCTTTTGTCCCGGGGAGGCTTATTACTGATAATGTTTTGGTGGCTTACGAGTGTGTTCATGCTATCAGGACTAGGAAATGGAAGAAAAGTCTGCGTGCGGTGAAGCTTGATATGATGAAGGCTTATGACCGTGTGGAGTGGATTTTGTTGGAGCAAGTTATGGGCAAATGTGGCTTTGCTCCCGAGTTGATTAGGATGTTCATGAGATGTGTTACTTCAGCAAGTTTCTGTGTTAATCTCAATGGTGGTCTCTCGAGGAAATTTGTTCCCTCCAGAGGTCTCAGACAGGGTGACCCTCTATCCCCGTACTTGTTTCTTTTCTGTGTGGAGGGTTTCTTGGCTTTGCTCAAGAGAGCTCAAGAGGAGAAAACTATTCGAGTTGTATCAGTTGGTAGCACTGGCCCCCAAGTGACTCATCTCCTGTTCGCGGACGATTGCATAGTTTTTCTGGAGGGGACCCAGTCGAGCATGGAGGTGTTGAAGAATATTCTAAAGGATACGAGGCTGCCTCAGGACAGAAAGTTAACTTGCAGAAATCATCCATCTTCTCTGGGAAAGGCTGTCAGGTAAGATAATGCTCAAGCATATTAGTGGGATCTCTTCGGAGGCATTGAGTGAGAAATATTTGGGCTTAGCTACACGGGAGGGGAGGTCTAAAGAAGGGGCATTTAAACATGTTATGGAGAGCTCCAAGGGTAAGGTAGGAGGTTGGAAGGGCCAGGGGCTCTCGAAGAAGGCTAGGGAAGTTTTGGTGAAATCATCACTTCAAGCCACACCGACCCACACTATGAGTTGCTTCCAGCTCACCAAGAAGATGTGCCGGAACCTGACATCAATCTCGTCGAAATTTTGGTGGCGAGCAGTGAATGGTCAGAGGAAGGTGCATTGGATCTCCTGGGACAAGATGTGCGAGTCTAAAAAGGAAGGGGCCTGGGGTTTCGAGACCCGGAGGCTTTCAAGCAAGCTCTACTGGCCAAGTTTACTTCATGTGTTATCCAAAATCCAGCTACTTTATATGGTAGGACCCTGTACTGTGATTTCAATCATCCTCTAGCCATTTGGAGTGACTCATCAAGTACGGTATAAACTGATTGATGGTTCAGAACTGAATCGGCCTCTTGTTGCCACTCGGCCGAGGTCGAGCCAGAGATTGTTTCAACTCCGAAAGGGGCAGGTATCATGCATGGCTTCAACCTGCGTTGTGATGGGATCGACGCTCATTCGCATTGGCACTAGAGCATCATGGATGGTTGCGGGCACCATTGCAACACCGCTGACTAAATCAAAGTCTCATGGTGCGTCAAGATCATAGATGTCATTCTTAAAAAGTTACATTGACCTTATACATCTATATCTATATCTATCTATCTATCTATACTTCTATATCTATCTATACTTCTACATCTATATCTATATATATACTTATAATAATTATGGACTTCCTAGAAATTCCCACGTTAAATAGAAAACACGAGTCGTTAATCTGGTGGGACCAAGTTATAACGGTGTAGATTTGTTAACCCTAGAAATTCACGTTAATCAAAAACTATGAACCATTAATATGGTGGCTCCAAGTTATAATGGTGTAGATTTGTTAGTTGAAAAGTATACACCTATGCCAAGTTATTTGCATGTCATGTACTCTATACCGCATATTTTTTTAAACATAGTTATTATCTGCATGCATCTTCTTTTTCCTAACAATTTGCTTGGTTCTATTTTATCATAACAAATCACCGTATCAAGCTTCTTATCTTAAAATAAAAGGCCTAGGGAGGCTGATGTCTTCACGCCATCTTTACTCAATAGAACACCTTCCCTAAAGAAAATCTCCAGAGATCACGTACCATCTACAGAAAAAGCCCAGCGAGGCTGCTCGCTTGCCGTCGTCACGCCACCGCCATGCCTGCCTTTGGGTGTCATCTGAAGTGGCTTTTTCTCTGCAAGATCGATCAGTTATGGAGCTCTTATGCATGGCGTCATGGTATCTTCACAATAATGTATTTGGCCTTTGTACCCTGCAGCTCAACCCACCCCCTCTCCATTGTCAATATGCAAGTTGTATAGAAAAGGTCAAGTAAGCAGCCCAGCGCCAGTTGCCTGCCAATTCCAGGGAGGATTCCATCTAAACGTGATGAACAAATATTAACAGTCTTGTACTGCGTCCTTTGGGGCATCTCCAGCTTCACGTCTATAACAAACCATGGATGGGAATACAATCTCCTCTTACACGTTACCCATAGTTGCACCATGATTAAATTGATATTGGTTTACATATGTTCAAGCATATGCTAGATGATGCTTAGTTCAACACCGGCAATCGGCTGTCTTTAGTTTGGAACTTAAGAGTTAAGACTCACATAACTGCTAAACTGTGTTTGGGAACTTGGGATTACAATCTCCTCTGACACATTACCTAAAGTTGCAGCGTGATTAAATTGATATTCCATTACTGATGTTCACGCACGCCATATGATGCTTAGTTCAACACCGGCAATCAGCTATCTTTATTTTGGAACTTATTCCGTACACTGATAGTCCGTAGCAACAGATAGATAACCTGACTATTGCTACTTCCATAGTTTTCTATAGATAGTAGCTATGTAACCTTGACGTCCTCTCTAAACTCATCTAGAAATTTGGTTTGTTAGAGTTCATTTATGTATTTTACAAATCAGAATCAAACATATTCCATTTACTTTATCCCATTGTTTATAGACAATCAGATCATACTCATACCTTTGTAGTTCAGTTTAGAAGACAGGGATATATAAAATATTAGTACTAGGTAGGAACAGCAACACCATTTTGTCCCACCAGGACATGCATCGCTGCTGCGAGCAGGCCGGTAGTGACTCACAGGTCACAACCACAACTTGCTACAGGACTCTCCACCAGTCATTCTCACGTGGTCGCACGAGGCACCCAAGTGTTAGGACGGCTGGCAGCGGCGTGCCTGGATTGCTTGGGCAGATGGGTGACAGTGGCGTATATCCATACAGACGTCTCTTCACCGGGTTATGGATGTAATTCATGTATTATACTCATGCATAATTAATAGCTATGAACAGTTTTTCTGTACAAATGGTGTGTTGGACTGCTATTCATTATGCATCAGATCCTTCTATTTCTTAGTTTCCTTCCCTTATAATAATTGATTTGGTTAATTTTTGACAGATGGGTGACAGTAGCGTATTTCTTATTTAAGGGTTTGAAGGCGCGGATAGTTGGTTAAAAGTAAAGTATGTATTGCGTTCAAAGTTTCCAATTGTAATTCAGATCAATATTCTGTAGCTGACCAATTGCTACCTCTGCACATATACACGTTAAATTGCTATGTTATCTTCCAATGTAGAGATAAAATAGAAGTAAGCATCTAAATATGCATACAGTGGCAACTTCCAGGTTTATATTTGACCTCATGCAGCACTTTCAGATCAATCTGCAATACTTCTCTTTTGAGGCAAAGATGTAACAAGGGATATTTTTTTATTTTAAATATCTTCTATGCCATTAAAAGTATAAGGAAGTTTTGTCCCCTTTGTACCTAAAGAGTATACCGGGCGGGGCATTCATTTGTAAAGGCCCAGTATTGGGACTTTACGTAATATTTTCCTACAATCTATACTGCATATTAGTATTAAGTTAGGCTTGAGCAGCAGTTATTCTATTTTTACAATTTAGATAGGCATAGGCAAATATTTGACATGGTATTATTAAGGTATAGGAAACACATCAAGGACTATTTGTGATAAGAAAAATCTAACATATATACCTATACGATTTATTATTGTGTCTTCCTTATCGTCCATAAAAATATTCTGAGGCTATATCAAGTGCAAACCTTTTGCTCCAAGCCTTCATGTAGACAAATATTTCGACAAAAGAGTATCAATCAATTCCCTCTTTAAATTTGACAAAATCCTGAGTTTTTGGTTACATGTAATTTTTTACACTAACGTTTGATTACTGAATGTTTTTATTCGACATTAGACCGAAAAGACTAATGCGCAGATCCGAAATATGAAATAATAAGTAAAAAATACGTACTCATTTATTTTTGGTAACGTACCACAAAATTCAGAGAGCAATAAAGCTTCAAAGTGACAGAGTACACATTAATTACATGTTTTTTTTTAAACTTTAGAATACATTTTTTAAACCAAGCTCAAAGTCGACATTTGGGGTTTCCATACAATATTATGAGACTGAATTTGGTAGCACACGAAAATTTAAATCACTGTTTTTATGAAAGAAAATTATAGTACATTTTCATGATGTAACATATTTAATCTTTTTAAAGTAAGATGTGTTGCCTATCATAAAGAATTAGTTTGTGCTCTAGGAGAATCGGTTTGTAAATGTATATAGGAAGAGGAATATTGACATGTTCCTTTTTTGTGAAGTTAATATTGACATGTTTTCGTGTATACTATGTTACCTTCCATTAAGAATGTTAATGTTAGTACATGTCAACCAACCAGTCCCAAGGAATGTAGAAACAAAAACCTTTTTTTTTAGGAACACAATTTAATATTAGTGTAACATACTAATAGATAAATCATACATACGTCTAAATTATCGAAAAACATAATCACATTTTGCTACTGGCGGCGGCGATCAACGATTGTAGGCATGATCAACATTTTTTTGGCATATTACTTCACTCGCTTTCTCTTACTGTACTCTACAGTTGTGTATGCCTTCTGTATATTCATAGAAATATCCAATAAATATGTCACCTGGAATTTATCTTGGCTTGACATGGTACATAAAAAATATTTTAGTCTTGCTCAAGATTTTGTTGTTGGCTGTGGATTATTCGTCATGACTCCATTGTACAACTTGATATTTGCAACTAAAAATACACTTCTAATTTCTATGTATGGTGTAATCTATAACATACTTTAGGAGTACTTTTTTTTAAATCTCCTTTATTCCCAATTAATTAGTAAAAAAGTAGTTAATCTCTAACAAATATTGCATGCAACCAAATATTAATAGAAGTTCAACTTATAACCATTTACCCAAAATAGTCTAGCCCGTGCGGATGCACGGGTTGACGACTAGTATCACTTAATTATTTGTTTGGTTCATTTAGCTGCATTGTCGTGTGCCACCTGGTTTATCACAACTGCTCTTTACTCCATAGTGAAGCACGGGGTAAGGGCTTGTGATTTTTTTTCTCCCGTTGCAATGCACGGGCATTTTTGCTAGTCATGACAATTGTCTGATTCCCGGTTGACGTTCTCAACATGTCCTAGCTAAATGGTGGCTACTTCAGTGATTCGTAGAAATGGCGTGTGTGAATAGAAATTTGGAATGCTGTGAGGGATGCAGCACGTTCGATCTTGCACTGCCTGGTACAGTATTGGCGACGGCATTGCCGCGAAACCAGACCTTGGTCCCTGCTGTCTATTGTATTAGTACTTTGCAGAAAGGTTAAACTATGATATGGTTACACTAGTACTGGGCACGGCTTTAACTGTAGAAAGTTACAACGCTGCGACCGATGCAGCATGCTCTAACTTGTACTACGTGCTTTCCACCGGAGACGGCGTTGCCGCGAAACGAGACTCTGGTCCTGCTGTCTTCTCCCCGCGTCTATTGTATTGATGCTTTGCAGATTGGTGTAACAATATAACGGTATTATATGGTTACATGGTACTGCTCACAACTTTTGGAGGAGAGAGACAGTAGTAGGTACGTACTTCCTTATATACAAATTAAAGGCACATGTGTCCGAGAAACACGAGCGTGGTCAGTCACCGGCCGCCGGGAACGATTTTCGCACAAGTTCACACCTTCGTGGGAAACGCAGGAGCGAGAGGGTGCTGCTGCGAAAGAAGGCCTTGGTCCTACCGTATATTCTCCCGCATACAGGGGCAGATCTAAGGGCATTTATAGAGCTTGATAAGACTGGCTTATCTTAATCCCGCCACGTAATCTAGAGATGGCAAGAAAAGACGGTGTAGAAAATATTTCAACGATCCAGAGGTAACTGAAATCATGGCCTGCCGACAGTGAATTCAACTTGCAAAGGAGTTTGGGGTCCATAAGGTGATGGAATTTAACGCCCAGAGCGTACGCCACCAGATCAACGGCGAGACAAAGGATCTATCAACACATGGTCCACTTGTAGAGGAGGTGAAGGGGCTCATGAGGAAACAAATAGCGCGCTATACAAAATAACGCCGTCCCTTAAATTATGCTATAAACATGCTATTAGCGGGATATTATAAACAGATTTATTTAGTGAGACAATTCTCTATATGCTATAGTGACGCTATAGCACACTGGTTTTTCTGTGTGGTGTGGGTGGGTTGATTGGCGAATAAAATTGCTCCTGAGTTAGATAGGGTAGGTTGCAGAAATAAGCTACGCAAAACTTGGTTTCAGGTTCCACCGGACTTTGTGGCGAGGTGGTGATCGTGGATTGCATTCTGACAATTTAATTAAGCTGCAACAATTTTCAACTAAAAAAGGAATTGGTTCTTTTTTAATCTTATTTCTAAACTACGGTGAGGCATTTGTCGCTAAGAGATCGTCCCTTAATTAAGAGAAGGCAAAGCATTTTTTTTCTGGTTTCTCTTTTCTCTGCCTCAACATTTATCCTAACCGTTGTATATGCTTTAAGTAGCCTGCTCTCCAACTCCAAACTTGAGGTTTTCTATATTACTAACATCAGCAGCTCCCGTTCACTTACCAGCCATCAGCAGAGCCCGGCCTAACCCCCGTTCACATCCATCAGACATCAGTAGTCGCCGGAAAGAGGAGGCCACGCTCGCGCTAGCAAGCAGGCGGGACCGCGGGAGATCCAGCCGTGCAGTCAAGGCGGGAAGCCGGGCAAGACGGGAAGCCAGGCCGCCGGCTGCTGGTCGTCGGAGCCTGGAGGAGGAAGCCACTGGCCGCACCAGCACGCCACGGGACAAAGGTTTATTTTCTGTGACCTTGTCCTGACTGAGTTTAGTGTTTCACCTGTTTAACGATTGCAACAAGTGCTCCTGGACCCATTGGTCTAGTTTGTAGATTTTCTTCGGCTAGTAGCTAGTCCTTTTCGAAGAAAAAAGGCTAGTTCCAGTGCCTAGTTCTAGTCAGCAGGTTGTGGTCGTCAGGATTTGGACGGCTATAGTTCCTTCCTCCTTGTTCTAGATGCAATACATAAAGTAATTTCTGATCCACTCCGCTAGTAGCTAGTTCTAGTCTTCTAGTTGTAATAAAGGAAGTAATTTCTGTTTGTTTCTATATTTAATATAAAGATAAAGATATTTAGAAGAAGCTCTAAATTAGCAAGGTATCCTATTGACTCTTCCATGCCCTTTTTCATGTTGCATTTATCTTGTTCATGCACTGTTATATGAATGTAGTGGGCATGAGTCCACATTTCTGTCTTCATGCCAATCTAAGTTCGTGCCCAATATCTTGAGTCTACCTTACCTTCCCGTGGTACATTCGCCACTGCCCGTGTATATGCTACTCCCTCCGTTTGGAATTACTTGTCTCGAAAATGGATGTATCTAGAATTAAAATACGTATAGATATATCCATTTCTGCGACAAGTAATTCCAAACGGAGGGAGTGCTAGCTAAGACCAAACCAGATCTGACCAAGACCTGCGTTGAAACTTGAAACCAGCAGAGGCTTTGCCTCGGAGACCAGAGCTCGGGGCAGCTAATGAACAACGAGCTGCAAGGATGGAGCATCAAACATTGCTGAACGCCTTCGTCCGGTTCATTGCCTTGCTAGAGAGGGTGGGTAACGCCCTTGGCACCTTGGCATTCATCTGGGGGACGGTGGTTGTGCTCGGTGGCTTTGCCACGTTCCTGGGCCAAGATTTCTGGGTCGCCACTGTGATAGTCTTCCTCGAGGGTTTCAGGTAGGCGCCCTTTTCCTTGTAATTTCTAATTCCTAATAAATGGAGCTTTTAGTTTTGTTCAAGTTTTATAAAAGTTAATTTTTGACTTATTCTGTTGAAAAACAACCCATGAATATCCAAAACATCACATTTGTTCTACTAGATTATCCATAAAATATATATGTTTTTGATATATTTCGTCGCCAATATGATTTTTTTCATGGAATTGGTTAGTTAGGAGATGTTTGGCTTTGAGAAACACAATAATATTCTTTAGGAAAACGTTTTCCTATGACCGACCAGCCGAAGGTCGCGTCGCTCGCTCCCACACGACACGCACACCCACCAACGTCAGGGCGCCATGCGTCCTTGCGGGCCCATGCATATCCTTTCCCCGCTTCTTATCTTCTTCTTCCTCTCGTGACTCTTTTCTCCCTGATGCGCTCCGCCATAGCCGCACTTTGCCTCTTCTCTCCCCGATGTTCGTCACCATGGCTGTGCACGATCCTCCACTTTCCTGATGCTCGCCGCCATGGCCGCGCTCTCCTCCTCTCGATGCCCGTCGCCTTGGTTGTGCACTCTCCTCCACTTCCTCGATGCTCGCTGCCACCATGGATGCGCCTCCCCACACCTTCACTCATGGGTGCAACCCCTGGGAGCGAGATGCTACAACCGGTCGCTAGAGATGCTACATCCGGTGGCGAGGCATGCTACAACCAACAAATTGTTTGCTGGAACCAACTACTAGAGTTCATTGTTGAATTTTGTTTGCTGGAACCGGCGTTTGGTTTTGCTACTACCGGTGACTTCATTTGCTACTACTTGCGATGGCATTTTTTCACTATATCATTCATGAAGATGATGCAACTCTGACGGTGGGAGATAACATTTTTTTGCTGCAAATGTCGCAGCTTTTTGCTACCATCGGTGACGGTTTTTGTTACCACCATATATGCTGATGTGATCGGCACCGAATTTTATTTTATTTGCTACCACTGCGTTGTCGTTTTGTTCTGCTCAACAGGCAACCACAAAAGCTACAACCGATGAGCGTTTTGCTACTATGGCGACGGAGTGGCGGAACCGGCGAATTTTTTTGCTGGAACTGGCATGCTTTTTTGCTACGATCGGCTGATTTTTTTTTTTGCTGCAATTGTCAACCCAAGAGTGAGTACAGTGTCGTGATCATCGACTATGGCCGCCAGAGCCGCTACCGCCACCACCGGAGCCGCAACCACGGGGACACGCTGCTGCATGCGCGGAGCCGGTGGGAAATATAGGAGACGAGGGCGGCGACAGACAAGACGCGCAGGACGGTGCTTCGTGGCCGAGCGCGTGCTCGTCCATGGAGGCGCGATGGGGGCTGTTTTCTTAGAGAAGAAGGCGCCGGGAGGGAGGAGGAAGGAGATCATGCGGCTGTAAATCGCTCCATACGTGCGTATCACTGCCCTATTTTTTATAGGGTTTGTAGAATCCTCTACTATACAACACGGCTGATGGCACCATCCTTTCTTTGACATTATGCCTTTACATGCTTTTCCTGACGATGCTTAATTTATTCCCTTGGATGGCACGCCGACGCGGCGCCATGAATGCGTCCACACCGAGAACCAGAGGAGGCGCCCGTCAGACCGATGGTTTCTCCATGTGACTGCATGGGCCCTTGCGGTCAGTCCTACGTGGCGGGCACATTCGGCACCCTATACCCTTCCCAGATATGAGCCGGATATGGAGAGCACCGGTCAGTTTGGGCGTGATTTGTCAGATCCGGTTGGGTGACAATTTTGCGTCAGGATAGTGACTGGACAGCCTACCCCGACATTTGGGACGGATATGCGGGGCCGGTTGTAGATGCTCTTAGCCTGGAAGTGACGGGTCTAATGGCATCTCGAGTCTCATGTGGACAGTCAAAGCGGTCAACAGTAGGCTGCATTCGGTAGAATACTTAAGCTACGTGCCTCTCTCGTGGTAGGTGTAACACTTACCGTATTCAGTGACCGTTAACTGAGGCATCTAAAGTATAGTGACCAACGTGGATACATTGTCCAAGTAAAATTACCGTAGATTTACTTTAATCAGTGATATATTACTGCTCTGCTACACCTCCCGTCCCAAAATGTGGTTAATTTTACACTCATCTTTGACATGTTAAATGGGTATATGCAGGACGTTTAGCAGGCAAAGCAGTTCAGATGACCGATTGTTATTCAAGACTACAGGAGGCATCAAGCTCAAAAGGATGGAGCTGGGAACTAATAGCGGATCTCTGTATTATGTCAATGCAGTAATAATGACGGTATGCATGTGGATGTTGCCAGCTCTTTATGTCATCTATTATGAACCCGTGCCAATACCATGGTTCTCTGGTTATGATGGCTTTGTTTTACTGGTGATAGTGCACAAGATGGGGTTTTACAGATTTATTGGATACATGAGCAGGAAGGAAAGCCACATAGTGTTGCAACTTTGTCCCCTAGTTGTTCTCCTGATGACTGGGTTTGCAATCCACTACTCCTATTTAATAGAGCGTTACAGCGCTGGCTCGCTTGATTATGCACTTATTCCACAATGGTGCGTCATCTACATTTTAGCACGTTTTGGATCGCCAGGAGATGGTTGTCCGTTTCACAAAGGGGTTAAAGTAGCAGCAAGAATATCTCGTGCCATATTGCTTGTTGCAGTAATTTGGGTAATTGCACGACGGTTTCGGCCTATGGGCTTTCTGGGGCTGTTAGGTCCATTGGTACTAGGCAACCTACAAACTCCACTCGCCCTGGCGGCTGGCGCGAATCATGATCTCGTCGGTGTGGCTTTTCTGGAATGAGATTGAAATTTACGACACCGAAAATGAAAATGTCAAGCTAGCAGTGAAGATCTTGTACATAATGGTGATGTGCCAAGGGATACTATATATCTTAGCATGCATACTGGAGTCACTCTCCTTCTTGCTTCGGAGATCACTCGCCCTTGAGTGTGGACTTGTAGACAAGTCAGGGATGAGATCCATCGATCTATACTATGAACAAGCCTATGACACCTTCTTGCAAGAAAGTGTGTTTGACACTACAAATAAGATGAGCCTAGTCACCTTTGCTGTGGACTTCCTCAACCCCAAAAGCTCACGGGACAATAAGAGCGCTGCCGTCCGAATCTTGGACTCCTTTATGCAGCGGTGGAACAAGACATACGACATCTGTAACACCAAGCTTATCTCGCTAATCACCACCTCCCCCAAGGCAGTGACCACCTTGATCAATATGTTGGGCTGGACAGTCACAGAAGATGCAGATATCAGGCTATTTGCAGCAAAGGTCACCGCTCACCTTGCTCCGCATGTACAGATCATCAGGATTCCTGGAACAATGCAGATGGTGTCTTCACTTCTTGATGCCCAAGATGGAATTTTAGTCCAGATTGTTGATGGCAATGGAGGTAATGCAGATGATGATCAGCAAGTAAGCAATGGTGCAAGTTCTCGAACAGTGAATGGTAACGCAAGTGACATTGAAGATAGACAACAAATGGGACATGGTTCAAGCAATTCACCGTTAGACATTGAGGGAGGGAACATGCCAGCAGTGCAAGCCTCCTCAACTCCGGCAACACAGAATAATAGTGAAGGGTGCTCTGTAATGGAGAGGATATGCAGATTTTTGGGTTATGTCCAGAAACTATGGTCAATTCCACAAGAGGACACGAAGGATGAGGACTCGCTCCCTGCACTGGGCATGAACATCCTTGAAGGGCTTGCTCATGATCTCCACAACTGTGAAGAAATCAGCAGAACAACCGAGCTCCTCCCAAAGATCATAGGGTTCATAAGCTACATTCCTGGCCCAACAACATCGCATCAGGAAGAGATCGCCACTTCATCATTGAAATTGGTTGGAAAGCTTGCAAGTGTCAAGGGAGAAATTGGCATAAAACTGCGGCGACAACTTTCAGACAATCCCTTCCTAATTGGCAACCTCGCTGAGATTTTGGAGGATGAGGGAAACTCTAGCTACCTAGAACAATCGAAGCTTGCGATGTATATCATCACCAACATTGCCATGGATAAGAAAACAAGGCAGGAGATTGGGATGGTCCAAGTTATCATTGACAGGCTTGTGCAAAAATTTATTGGGGAAGAAGAATTGTCAAATCCACTGCGAGCAGAGGCAGGGCAAGCACTTGCCATGTTGGCAATTGAGAGCCCCAACAACTGCTCTGCTATGCTGTACAAGACGAGCGAGCTTATTGGAGATCTTGCCAACAAGCTTCAGCGTGGTGTGCACGTATACCAGGCTGCGAGTCTACTCCAGAGTCTGTGCAAAAACTCCAGGCAATTAGTGCTGAGCCATCAATGCTCAGACGATCGCCTATTGTCCACCATGACAGTGGTAAGTCCACTGAATTTGTAGTACTTTTGGGAATTACTGTACAGAACACTATAATTGGAATTGGGAACCTACACACATGCATGCTGTTTTACCGTAATTATGTGCTTCATTGTCTTGGAATTAATAACTAACCTTTTTGCCAGGAATTAACAAACTAGCCTTGATGTAAATCCTACGTGACCTAACAGTTTCAGTGCACCCGTATATGCAGGTCTTGGGAAGAATAAAGGATGCAGAGGGAAAGCAGATGGAGGCCCTAATCGGCCTAGCTTCACAAATCTGCAGTGTCATGTCAGAACGCATTGCTCCTGTCTTGGACTCGTTTTCAGATGACGAGGCATTTGTTGACAAACTTGTAGGTGAACTCAACGCCCGCAAGAAACCAAGTCCTCATGAATTTCCTGAAACGAGAAGCCTGCTGGTTGAGCTCACAGTATCCATTGTGGAATTCTGCCCTCACTACGCACCCATCTTCAAGGAGCACAGGATGGTGGAAGCGCTGTCCAAGGTGGAACGTTACACGGGGGAGGTTTCAGGGGAGGCCAGAGCTCTGCGCGCCATGGTCGCCACAGCAAAGAGGCTGATCGGCGTCGATACGCCGTGAGTTCAACATGGCCGCCGTGAATTATTACCGTCTTGTTGGCGGCTGGTCTGTAACCGTCCACTGATGCATGCAGGCTAGGCTAACAAGGCACAGACTAGCTATTTTTCTTATGATCAGTAAAATGTACTTGGTTCCCCTGTCTAGCACTTAACAACTTTCTATGATAAGTCTCTAGTATTTACTTGTTCGTGCTAAGATTGTGTACTTTCTTGCTTTATCACTGCCGAAGTGCCAAGTTCTTTGCATCTGCTTACCAGCCTCGCCCTTGTTTTCTATTACTCGCATTCATCCTTGCAGTTATTTTGCCCGGCTATATACCATTCACTGGAAAAAGTCAGCTCGTGTACTGAAGGAGAGTGATGCATATCAGTTAAATAGCATTTTGAGGTCCATACATCACAGTCAATAGTTTGTTGCATCGCAGAAGTCTCCGGTTTATTGACATCACTTTTCAGTAACAGAGTCAGTTTCCAGATGTCCTCCTCTAGAAACACATTTCAGTTTGCTAAACGACGATCGATGTTCTCTTCTACTGGCCTTGACTATCAACAAACAGTGGAAGCTGCCGGCGTAACCGGCTGCTCCTTTCGGATGTCAATGGGAATACAAATGGTGTGAATACAAGTTAATTTACACCTTGCGCTTGGCATTGGCGACAGAGCATCATTCTTCAGTAGGGCTCAGAGTAAGATCCTGAAATTTCTCACTTCATCTGTGTGTCGGCTGTGAAGCTAGCACTTGGTTTGATCTCTCCTATAATGAATGCAGGGGGGCAAGCAATGCAATGGCTCCAACCTGAAACTGGATTACTCTGCTCTGCCTGTAAGCCATGGTGGTTCTTTGCTCAACTCATACACCTGCAAGCCCTGGCTGTAACTGAATTAGAGCACATGAGTTTTCAGTAACAGAGTAGGTTTCTAGATGCTCTCTTGTCTAGAGGAGCATTTCGGTATCCTAAACTGCGCCGATCCAACAAGTTAAATCAACTAGTAGTATCATTCAGGTTTCAGTTTAGATATATGAAGAGAGGTAGGCTGAATCAGAATTCAGAAGTACTCGGATTGCATTTCACCTGGTTATCTATGAATTCTGGCCCCTAGCGCAAACCAAGGTCATCCCATGATGATTTCCAACAAAAAAAAACAATGATCGACGGAGAGCGCGTGGTCTGACTTGGACAAGACGAAGGTCCATGTCCATGCCACGACCAGAGAAGCATACTCCAGCCCCGGAGACGCCTACCGCCGGTGAATCTAAGGACGGCCACGGCGACGTGCTGAACAGCCAGATCTGGACGAAAGGATCTTTCCAGCTCCTCTGTCCCGACGGATCTGCACCATGCTGCCATTGCAGTTCGGGCAGTGGCGCCAGAACGCGAGCTCGTCGCCGTCGGAGTGCGCGGCGAGGACAGCAACACCGGTGGCCTGTCAGAGAGAGAGGGGGGGTCGAACTGACGGCAAAGAAATAAAAATAGGAGCCACTGGGGATGCGTTAGTTTTTTTTTTCATTTTGTGAGAGAGAATGGCCTCTGCATCAATCGATACGTGCAGCCATTTTTATTAATTGCTCCACAAAGGTCTGACAAGAACATCCATCAATCCACCCAAAGCCATCATTCACACCTACAAACTCGATAATGTGAAGTGCTCTCACTTCCCATATCTAAAATCGGTGTCGTCGCCGATTCATTCACCGAACGTATCGGGACCAACAGCCGGTGCAGCTTATCTAAAGCGCACATCACATGCATACGTTCTACAAGCGCCATCGTCAACGGACCACTGACCCATCTTGAGAAGAGAGATCCGCATCATTCTTGCCATTCCGGACATCCGTCGACGCCACCACGACGCCCAACGGCGCCACCGCCCTGTGCTCGTCCGTCCAGACGCGAAGACTCTGGAAGATCCATCGTGCATAGCACCTGCCAACCAGGAATGACTCAACGTAGCACCTGTCAGGCAGGCACGACTTGACAGGGACGCGTTAAGTTAATTGCGTCGATTTCCTCATTTGCATTTGTGGCTTATATGGGCCTGGCTGGGCTAATGCAGGCAGAAAACCAAATTTTGCACATTCTTTGGTTGCTTAAATATTGCCTCCTCTGCAGGCAACAAATGCACTGTGTTTGGTTGCATGTGTATCAGTATTTCGATGCAAAGCACGCTGTTTGGTTGCACACATAGACTGGTTCTAGTAACCTTGTACCCTACATGGTGAGTTTACCATCTACCACCCTAGCAAGTTCACACTCCCTTACAATACACATGAGTAAAACAACATTAGAATCACAACAAACTAGACGATGATGAAGTTCTCACTCGCTGCGGATAGCTTTAATGCGCCGATGAAGCGTTTGACCTGAGACGAGTGTCGGGAGAGGCTGAGCACGATTGCAATGAGGGCAAGACGTTGACGCTGTCACTGGCGACCGTTACCGCGACCACAACCGTGGGAGCGAGGCGCCGGCAACCATAGCATCGCCCGCGTTGGCCCATGGTGTTTCAGGTAGCTGCCATTCTGATTGATCCCCTCCAGGAGAGTGAGCATCTTATGCTCCACCGATGCAGGCATCCAGAGGTTCGACTAGGTGGCTAGGAGATCATTTGGGTTCACTTGAATCTGCATTCTTTTCTGCAACATCAGATACTCCGGGAAGTTCATGCATGCTCGTTTTCTGATATGGTTTTTCTCATAATGCATGGCACAAAGATAGATCTCCTCTTAGTTACCATAGATTTTATTTTATTTTGCTTACTATCATCTCCACTTTTCTTGTCAGATTAAGCGACTAAAAATTAATCTGTGCACAGTTCTACCATTTTTGCAGTCATTTATGGGGCCATCTATGTTGAGTATGTGTGTTATGCTATTCAGTACCTTAAATCAATAGGTAGTCAGAAGATGCAATAATTACCCACAAGTGATTTATAGGCGAGTATAGTTTACTAAAGTGGGATGCGTGACTCACTCTACTAAAAAGCATGATGCCACTCACTCCGAGTAAAAACAGTCACATCCTCGAAGCAAGCAGCTAACCAATGAATATATATTGTATATGGGCTTATCTTATTTTTATTTTATCTTAATATGTGTTTATATATTCACTTTTGAAGAATAGAGATAACAACCGATGGTTTCAGATGATGCTTTCAAAATGTCTATTGAGAAAGTTTTATGATGGACAGATTGAAAACTCATTGAGGGTTAAAGAATTGCAAGAGATGCATACAAATAATTGTTCTTCTTTATATTGTTATACATGATAATACAAAAAGGTCTCTCCCTCTTATTTTTATGTATGTTTGGAGAGATGTAGATGTATTATGCTGATGTTCAAAAAGAATCCAACGACAAGATGTTGACGCGATGTTGTTGGAAGGGCCAAAAATTCATCAAGTTACATATAACAACTAGACAATGCCCCGCGTGTTGCCGCGGGAAGCATGGTAACAGATGCATAATAGGTGCTAAAAACTAAAAATATAACAGACAAAAATTTAGGATTACTCTTGGTTTATATTTGAAATCAATAATAAATCATATGAAGCAAGAAGCATTTGACAAAATGACGTATAAAAATATAAACAATTGAATTGAAGTAAATGGGGTGCCATTTAAACAAAAATGTGTAACACGATCTATATATATTTGTTCTATGCGTCCAATGTATATACCATTTATGCCCACACAAATTAGAAGGGTTGGGCGCGCTTTGCTGTGTCTGGTGTTGTTGGGGTTTTCTTAGTGTAAGGTACATAACTTTTTTGAAAAGTCAAACTATTTAAGTTTGATTAAATTTGTAGAGAAATATATCAAAGCCATAATACCAAATGTGTATGATATTTTCATCTCGAAATGAATTTTCATACTTTTTTGTTTCATATTGTGGATGCCTATATTTTTTGCTCTAAACTTGCTCAAAGTTAAAGAAATTTGATTTCCAAAAAGCTAATACCCTTTATATTTTGGAACTTAGGGAATATTTAGTTTGGCGGGTGACCGAGATGATGGAGTGTATTTATTTTTATTTATAATGCGGTGATTTGATGGGACATTCTTAGTGTGGTATGTGTTATCCGCTAACCAACGTATATTTATATGAAGAAATTTCTGCGTCGTTGGCTACATGTACTATATTGGTGCTAAAATATCACATGGTTACTTTTTTATTTTCTAGGTGGTGGCAGGGTGCACGGGATTAATATGTTTTTGCAGGACTGATTGCTGATGGTTGATTTGAAAAATCATTGGCCCGGTCAAAATTGTAAACCAAGTCCAAAATCGAATAACTCAATTGAATGAAAGAGATTCAAAATTAAAGAACATACATAATTGAAAGAATTGAGTGGGAAAGCTTCTTAAGAAATTATTGACCCTCAGGTGGCTCAATCCTAGCTTTAAGGCCCAATTAATTACGAGGCCTTAAAAATTAGGAAGCATAGTGTATAGTACAAACAAATTGAATGAGAGAGGTTTAAGAAATTGTTGACCCGGTGACCCAATTTCAATTGGATACCTCAATTAAATGTGGGCTATGTGAAACTAGGTAGTCTAGTGTAGGATGGATACATTAGTGCACAGAATTAACTTATGACCACATTCATGACTTGATAATGTGGCATGGTAACATGAAGAGAAAAAAATAAGTACTTATGACCACATGCATGATTCGATGATGTGTCATGGTTGCCGGAGGAGGAAAAATAGACAGTGGACTGCAACTACTTATTTAAGAATAGAAGATACATGTATATATATCCTCAAGACCCAGCCCTCTCCCGACCCGGCCCGGCCCAAGCCCAAGCTCAAGCCCGGACCCGTTCGAGGAGGACCGCCTCGTCACCGACCGACGCGTTATTAGCGAGGAGGCGAGCGGAAAATCCTCGCCTCTTTCTTTCCCCTCCCCTCCCCTCCCTCCCAATCCGCCTCGATCGCCCACGCAGCAGCCATGGCGGAGATCGTCGACCCGGCCGCCGCAGCCGCCGCGGGCGAGCCGGAGGAGCAGGAGGAGGCGCGGCCGCTCTCCGCCGCGGCGGCGGCCGCGGACGACGACGAGGACGAGGAGGAGGAGGGGGACGTGTGCCGGATCTGCCGCAACCGCGGCGACGACGAGCACCCGCTGCGCTACCCCTGCGCCTGCAGCGGCAGCATCAAGTTCGTGCACCAGGACTGCCTCCTCCAGTGGCTCGACCACAGCAACTCCCGCCAGTGCGAGGTATGCTTGGCCTCCCCTCCCCCGACCTCCCCCTCATCCCATCCGTAGGTAGCTAGCTGGCCCCCTTCCCCAGGGATTCGATTGGGCGGTGGCGGAATCGATCCATGGGGCGCCGGGCCGGTGCGCGCGGTGCCGATTCATTCGGGAAATCTGCTCCTAGCCATAGGGTTGGGGACGGGGAGATAAAATTGGTCAATAGGCGCCATACCTGGATAGGGCAAGTGATGCAGCAGCGATTTCGTGCGTCGTAGGAATGATTTTGGTGCTCTCCGTGAAGCTACGGTTTCAGAGCCATGTCCATGGAATGTTTTTTGTGAATTCTCCTTCAAGCAATTGGATCTCATTTCGTCGGCTAATTTGGCCTTTTTTGAGAACCATGTCCATGGAATGTTTTTTGGCAAGTGTCCCTCAGGTAGTAGGATCTCGTTTAGTGGCAGAGCTACTTTGGTTCTGTACCTGGTGTCAAGAGATTGGTAATTTATATGGCCATGCTATTCTGCTGACATGGTGATGATATCCCTTTAGTTACTGCTTGCGTCATAATCCTGCGGGGCAAGTTAGTTTTAGCGCGAATATGCTGCGGTACTTTAAGGCATGCATGATAATGGCTTTCAACTTCAACTTGGACGAAAAGGCTGAATAGCATTATACCACCATCCTGTTTGTTTTGCCCAACTCCAGTTTTAACAAACTGCGCTTCTGTGATTTCAGGTCTGTAAGCACGCGTTCTCTTTCTCGCCTGTCTATGCTCAGAATGCTCCAACCAGACTTCCTTTCCAAGAGCTTGTGTTTGGCGTTGGGATGAAAGCATGCCACGTGTTTCAGTTTGTCCTCCGGCTTGCCTTTGTTCTTTCAGTCTGGCTCATGATTATCCCCTTCATTACCTACTGGATATGGCGGTTAACATTTGTGAGAAGTCTTGGTGAAGCACAAAGGCTGTTCTTGAGTCACATCAGTGCTCAGTTGATCCTTAGTGATTGCCTACATGGATTTCTTCTCTCAGCTATCATTGTCCTTATATTTCTTGGAGCTACCTCTTTAAGGGACTATATAAGGCACTTGCGGGAACTTGGAGGACATGAAGCTGACAGGGACGATGCAGGCCGTGAAAGGCATGGTGCCCGAGCTGTCAGAAGGCTAGCTGGTCCTAATAACAGGGTTCCAGGTGCAGATGGAAATATCGATGACCTGGCTGAAGCCCAAGGACTTGGTGCTGGGGAACTTCTGAGGAGAAATGCAGAAAATGTTGCTGCTCGATTGGAAAGACTAGAGGCCCAAGTTGAGCAGATGTTAGATGGTCTGGATGATGCGGATGGTGCGGAGGATGTTCCTTTTGATGAACTTGTTGGTATGCAAGGGCCAGTATTTCACTTGGTTGAGAATGCAATTACGGTAAGGATCTTTTCTTGTTATTCTTCGTTTAGTTAGACAAAATGGGTTTCCTTGTATGTTTACATGTATCTGAACCAATATTCCAACTAATATTTTCATCCTATGCAAAGTATTAGGCTGTGTTTTCTCAACAATCTTTGGTTGGACAGTTAGCCAGTTAGATGCCTTATCTTGGTGTCCTCATTAACATGATGCTCAGCACTGTTATCTGTGACATCTATCTTGCATTTTTCCAGACTGTTAGATGCTTTAAAAGCACTATTCAATCTTGGTGTCCTCATTGGCGTCTCATCGCACTCCCAGAAATGCCATATTAATACCTGGCATGAAAGAAATATGTTTATTCTAAAATTCAGAAGCATTTAGGATCCTTAAAAGTGTAATTGTGATTTTCCGGTCATGTATCACCTGGTGCATTGTTAGCTTTATTGCTGTCATGCTGCCAGTGTCTGTTTCTCCCTTATTTTCTAATTTTTATATGCATATATTTCTCTTCAGGTTTTGGCCAGCAATGCTATATTCCTCATTGTTGTGATCTTCGTACCATTCTCATTGGGAAGGATTGTCCTGTATTATCTATCATGGTTTTTCTCTTCAGCCTCCAGTCCTATGCTGGCTAGGGTGATGCCATTTACGGAATCTGCTATTTCTTTGGCTAATGAAACATTGAATAGTGCTTTTAATGCCATGAAGAATTTCTCTTCCGACAGTCACAATGAAGGTGTTATTGGGCATGTGATTGAGGTGGTTACTCAGTCCTTGAAGATAAATGCCACTGGTCTTGCTGTAATGCAGGGCACTGGGAAGAGCAGTCTGGTGAAAGGAACAGCTATTGGCTCATCTTATCTTTCAGATCTGACAACTCTTGCTGTTGGATACATGTTTATCTTTTGCCTTGTGTTTTTGTACATTGGATCACTGGCTTTACTTCGATACGCCCGTGGAGAACGTTTTACTATTGGAAGACTCTATGGCATCGCTGCAATACTAGAGGCCATTCCATCTCTATGCAGGCAGTTCTTTTCTGGAATGAAGCATCTCATGACCATGGTCAAAGTTGCTTTCCTTTTGGTGATAGAACTCGGAGTATTTCCCCTTATGTGTGGTTGGTGGCTTGATGTCTGCACTCTTAAGATGTTGGGTACCACAATTGCTCAAAGAGTTGAATTCTTTACGATGTCACCCTTGGCGAGCTCCTCAATCCATTGGCTTGTTGGGATTGTATATATGCTCCAAATAAGCATATTCGTCAGCCTTCTTCGAGGGGTATTGCTCAACTTGCCAATCCTTGTGATATTTCTGCTAGTTCATGAACTGCATACAAGGGCTTGTATATCTTGTTTCTCATGTTTGTTTTGCCTTCGTGTGTAGGTACTGCGGAATGGAGTTCTTTACTTCTTACGGGACCCTGCTGATCCAAATTACAATCCTTTTAGGGACCTGATCGATGATCCTGTGCATAAACATGCTCGACGAGTCCTTTTATCTGTCGCTGTGTATGGAAGCTTGATTGTGATGCTGGTCTTCTTACCTGTCAAACTGGCCATGCGAGTAGCTCCTAAAACTTTTCCTCTTGACATTACGTGAGTCCGATCATCCTGATATCGTTTTCATTGAGCCTTTATCTTTTCTGTCTCATTTGGTTATCTTACACTTACATCTGTTCATTGACGTGTTATTGCAGCATTTTTGACCCTTTTACCGAGATTCCAGTTGATGTGCTTCTGTTCCAAATATGCATCCCATTTGCGATTGAGCATTTCAAGCCCCGGGCAACTATTAAAGCTCTGTTGCATCATTGGTTCGCTGTGATTGGCTGGGCACTAGGCTTAACAGATTTCTTACTACCAAAACCTGAAGAAAATGCTGCTGGGCAAGAGAACTGGAATGGCAGGGCAGAAAGAAGAGATAGAATACACGGTGGGATGGAAATGGTAGCCCCACAGCTTGAGCAGCGTATGATTCAGCATGCTGCCATAGATAATGATGGTAGGGGTAATGCAAATGAAGCCAATGACGTTGCTGAAGAATCTGATGTGGATGATCAAGGAGATTCAGAGTGAGTATAATATCTAGATAGCTGTAAAAGGATATCTACTTATTTTCTGCACACCATTTTTGAACTTGCACGAAAGAAGATTATACTTTCTATATATATAAAGAAAAGCAGTTTGGAGTATGGTAAAAGAAGATTATACTTGCCTTTCTTACATCATTTTTAACCTGAACAAAAGAAGATTATGTCTTATATCAAAAGTAAAACAGTTTGGAGTGTGATTGAATTATTTTTCTTCTAACAAATTCTTAAGACTATAAACTCTGCCTTTAAATTTTACAAGTGTTTTCTTGAAGTCCCCTCCCTCCTCCTTTAGAGAAATCTAGCATATATGTTAAGTAATCAGTATAAGCACAGAAATTGCTTTGGATCCTGGGGCTCCATGGAGCCCGACAGATTTTGAAGTTTAATGTACATAGAGATGCGTACCACGTTCCTGTAAATTTTCATGATGAAATATGTTTTGGTGTGAGCTACACAGAAAAAAACCTGTATTTCTAGCACATATATTATTTCCTATGAAAGCCCATGTTTTTTTTCAGGATTGTTTGAAACTTAAAAATCTCACTTTTTTTTAAATTGGGCTCCATGGTGCTCTGGGAGCAAGAAATTCTCTCTTGTATTAGTATATATTATGCTATCACTAAATTTTATCACTGGTTAAGTCCACTTAATAATTCTTTTACCTTTTGAAGGTACAGTTTTGCACTCCGCATCATACTCTTGCTTATACTGGCATGGATGACGCTACTCATATTCAATGCTGGAATGATTGTTATTCCTATCTCACTTGGCCGTCTAGTTTTTGAGGCTGTTCCCCGCCTGCCAATCACACATGGCATCAAGTGCAATGGTAATTTGCTTTTGAGTACTGCTTACCTTCCCTCGTCTGCTATATAAGTTTCATATTTACGAGGTTAATATAGTGATGCTTCACTAAACTTGTGGTTTTCTTGTCTCTTGATCAGATCTGTTCTCTTTTAGCATCGGTTGCTATATTATCTGGAGTGCAGCAGCTGGAACCAGATATGCAGTTGACTACATTAGATCACGACGTCTGGGCTTCCTGGTACAACAGATCTGCAAGTGGTGCTCTATTGTCCTGAAGAGTTCCGCTCTCCTGTCAATATGGGTAATTCATCTGGACTGAGCTTGTTCCAAGTATCTCATTTTGCATTTGTAAGCGTAAGCGTGGTCTATGATTGACAAGGCCTGTACACTAGTGTCTAACCATGAATAATGTTCTTTCCAGATCTTCGTTATCCCCGTGCTGATTGGACTCCTTTTTGAGCTGCTGGTGATTGTACCCATGAGGGTTCCTATTGACGAGAGCCCAGTTTTTCTGCTGTATCAGGATTGGGCACTTGGATTAATATTCTTGAAAATTTGGACCAGGCTGGTAAGATTGCAAATCTCTGATCCTTTCTGCTCTACTTAAGCCCTCAATGACTTTGCAGTTACTTTTAAACCATTTAACCGGATAAACTTATTTATAACCATGGGTAGGCGCCTACATGAACGTTCGTATTGTTTTGTTGATTGTTTTTCTTGGGTACTCTTTGCAGGTGATGCTGGATCAAATGGCACCTTTGGTTGATGAAAGCTGGAGGATGAAGTTTGAGAGAGTAAGAGAGGATGGCTTCTCACGCTTGAAAGGTCTATGGGTCCTGCACGAAATCATAACCCCCATCATCACGAAGCTCCTTACTGCTCTCTGTGTCCCATACGTCCTCGCAAGGGGTGTGTTCCCGGTGCTGGGCTACCCACTGATTGTGAACTCAGCAGTCTACCGTTTTGCCTGGCTCGGGTGCCTGATATTCAGCACGCTCTTCTTCTGCGGCAAGAGGTTCCACGTTTGGTTCACCAACCTCCACAACTCCATCAGGGATGACCGCTATCTCATTGGCCGGAGGCTGCACAACTTTGGCGAGGACTCCCGCCGGTCGAACGAGCCCGATGAGACTCCAGGTTCATTAGAAGACGACCTTGAGCTGATCCCTCTAGATCATCAGGACAACGACGACGTCGGGCTGAGGTTCAGGGGCAACAACCGTCATGAAGACGCGGGGGTGGTTGTCGGTTAAGCAGGAGCGTGTGACCGGCTTTGTAGAGTGAATGAGTTGCCCTGTAGTAGTGTTAGGGTAGTAGGCAAGCAAAGCATTGTTGTACAACACACATAGTAGCGAGGGGAATAAGCTAGATAGAAGGATTTCGCGCCGAAAGCTGATGGTCAACTGCCTTTTTTTGGTTCCTGTGGTAGTCGTTGCTGAATGTATATATTGGTGGAACACCTAAGAAGACATAACCTGATGTTGTTCTGATGTAATGTGTAAGGATAAATCTGATTCGACACTGGTGTAATGGCTGATGTTTCACGTTGGACCTACTACTCGTTCTGGTTTTCATCTCATGGAATGACCAGCTTGCGAAAGTAGCACCGAGGTGTGTGCACTTGCTAGCTGTTTGCCTGCTCAGTTCTTAGGGCCGAGGTGTTATCTTCATAGCCATCAACCACAGTTTCATAGCATGGTGTATTATTATCAGTTCAGTGACAATGAAAGAATTAGAGAAACTATGCATGTATATTTTTCTATGTGCAACTTAATGACTTGTCTAGGTGTTTATGGAAGGCTAAGAATGACAGGCCCTTTGAAATAAATCAGGGAAGCTCGTGGTTTTGGTTCAAACTAAAACAACTTATTATGCATTGGAGGGAGTACTATATTTTGCGGCGCATCCACTTGTACAAGGACCAAATGCATCTGCCAACACTTTGACAAGCGCTCCTTCCTGGGAGCACCATCAGAACTGATCTACAACCAACAGGTTTATACATCTGCAAATGAGAAAGAATATCACAGAACAAATGTTAATTATGATCACTGCATGCCGTTGATTCTCATCTTGACGCGGAAGCCAGAGCTCCGCTTTTAGCTCTCAAGCTTGCTTCTGCTGCTCAGCTCAACCAGGCACCACACTCCTATTGACAAGCAGATACGTACTCTATCCAGGCCGTTGGGAAGTTAGATCTGATTTTGCAAATACCTCCGGTCTGTGCCAAGCTCACGATCTGAGTATCCAAGAGATGCTTGAATGGTTTGGGCGGTTTGGCAGTTGGCACACAATCTCACTAAGGGGCCGCTCGAGAAAAGAACACAACAGAGATCAGATGGCCGAGTTGGTCTAAGGCGCCAGATTAAGGCTCTGGTCCGAAAGGGCGTGGGTTCAAATCCCACTCTGGTCAATTTCTTTTTTTTTTCCCTTTTATGATTTCAGATGTAGTCTGGTCAATATCCTTTTTTTCCCCTTTTATGATTTCAGATGTAGTTGGGGGCCTCTATAATGCAGTTGATGTGGATTCAGATGTTCAGGGTCCTTCCCTTTTTCTTTTTTCACTGCTGATTTAGGAATTCAACAAAATAAAGTGATGTCATGCTCTCTCTTTATTGTTGTATGGAATCGATGAGAAGCTGGGTTTCCTCCATGGATCGGTCGGTTCATTGGGCGATGAGAACCAATCCAGTTTCTATCAGTTTTAGTTACATACAGCCCCGTGGAAACCAGAGATGGGTCAAAACCTTGCTGGGAAGTTCAGGAATATGGACACTTCTCGTTTTTATTTCATCATCTATATACAGTCCTAGTCCTGGTGGGGGAGGAGTTGATCCGGGGGTATCAAGAATTGGACTAGAAGAATGGAAGGAACAGGCCGACCCTATTGCTCCTGCTAAATAAGGGCAACGCGGATCACCAAATGTCTGCGGGCATGTCCGTGGAAAGCGGGCGAGGCGTCAACCATCCAACCAAATGTCCGGCTCATTTCAAACGACCGCTCAGAAGCACGGATGAAATTGAAGCGAAACAGACATAATTCAAACAAAGTATCATGTATTTACAACCAAAGGATGAAATTAAACAAGTTGAACATAAATAGTATGTATAAACTAATCCTAACTAAAAACTAGGCGAGGTACCAGACGGTGACCTCGTAGTGGCATCGCATCACGGTCGCCATCGTCGTCGTCCAATCAGCAACATGTGGGCGCTGATATGAGCTGGGTCAGCGAGGTCTCTCTTCCGTCTCATACAGGATCGGCACATGCCAGATATCCCACACAATGGAGTGTGTTTTGGGATTCCAATCTGGGTACTCATCGAGGGGAAGGATCCTCGTGCGCCGCTGGCGACGCATAGGGGTTCTTTGGTTGCTGCCCACGTTCGCCCCGTCAAATCATGGGCCGACCAAAAAGTTGGTGACCAAATTGCCTGCCTTGGTTTCACCAACAATTTGGCGTTGAATCATATGGAGGGAGTGCGGGCATGGCAAGCTGGGCGTGCCAAAAAAAATATCAAGAGTGACCAAACAGACGCCCACGTCCCAGTCAACGCCACTATTTTGGCTTGACGGTTGAGGGCAGTGATCGAAACGTCTCCATAATAACGGGGATCCTCCTCCTCGGCGATCAGGGAAGCCTCCTCCTTCGCTTGCTCCTCCTCAAAAGCCCACACTTGTACACCGCTTGGGAGGTATTGCTTCATTTAGAGTCTAAACAAATGTTAAGATTAGTTTTATCCACCCGAAAAAAATAGTTTTATCCAAATATGGGTGTGCAAATCTTATGGCCTTAGGCCACTCACAATGCATAGTACCATGTGCTAGAACTTACTACATTCACATTGCATAATATCATGCACTACTATCATATTTCACATTTTTTTTCGTGAATGACATGTCATTTAATTTATAATTGTAAAATTCAATACAAAGTTGTGGATATAATCTTCTTGTTTACTTCTCTCATTTCCAGGTATGATATCAGAATATTCTCTCAATCCTCAATTCCAGTGCCACATCATCTTTTTTTCTTTCTTAAGTTTTACTTCATGATACTATATATTATGATACTTGCACCGGAAAAGGTCGTATGCGTGATGGAATATTACTCACAGTATTTTTATTTTAAATTCCGTTGCAAATGTTTATCACAAATAAACACATCGAGACTACTATGCCTGAGAAAATGCGATAAATTACTAGGAGATTGGAACAAGCATTCAAGACGGCCGAAAGTTTGCCCGGATGTTGTCCACGGTGTGCTTATCCGTGAGGAGCGTCTTGGCTAGGAGATCGTCCGGGAGTGCCCCGGCGAAGAGCGCGTCAGCTAGGAGCACCAGCCCGGGGTTCTGGCTGCTGAGGCTGGCGTAGAGCGTGGCGGGGGCGGTGCCATTGTTGTAGAGGAAGTGCATGAGACCCTGCGGCACGGCGAACACGTCGCCCTTGTGGAGCACCTTGGAGAAGAGCTTGTTGTCCGGGTAGGAGGAGACAAACCCAAAGTAGACGGAGCCTTCCAGCACCAGGGCCGTCTCGGCCGCCCTGGGGTGGTAGTGCGGCGGGAAGATGGCCCCCGGTGCAAGGTCGACGCGGGCGTAACGCTGGCCCTGCGTGTTAAGGCCCGGGATCTGCACGGTCAGCGCTGAGAACCCGTAGCGCTCGCTCACCTCGTCGCGCAGCTTGTCTGCGCCGGCGAAGAAGTCGTCGGACACCACGGCGGCCGGGTCCTTGCACGATAACCCATTCACGCGCACTGCATAGTACATACATATTTTGTGTGATAGATGTTGGTGTATTTTTCTATAAACTTTGTCAAACTCCAAGAAGTTAAACTTAGGACAAAACTAATAATTCAATTAATTTCAAACAGAGGGAGTAAGCAGTGCAGCATAAAAACTATTCCATTGTTTTCTCGAAAAAGAAAAACACAATTGGAACTTTTGATGTAATTTCTCTTCGCAAGAAATAACTTGAGCCTTATTAGTCAAATTATCAGTCAAAGTTGAATATCGAAAAGCGTTGCACCGTGTAAATTAGAACGGAGGGAGCAGAAACCAGAAGGATAAGCACGGCCAGTGTTTCTTACCTTTGGACGTGGCGTCGGCGACGCAGAAGTCCTGGAGAGGGTTGGGGTCGAAGGCCTCGCCGCCATGGCCGGAGCCAAGGGCGACGAGCGCGGCCACGAGGAGCAACGCCGCAGCAGCCATGGCAGATCTTCTCGATCAGCACATGTGCAACGAGAAACGACTGCAAGTTAGATATATAGCACTAGTGAACTTCCATGAATGAGGAGCCGTGGTGTGAACGTACAACGTGGAATAATTCCGGTGAAAACGAACGCAAGAAGGCTCCTGTAGTCCTGTTTAGAAGCTTCGAAATTGCTTTGTCTAATCATGCAGGGAGAAAACTAACCAGCTTTCACGGACGGGGTAGGCCTCGTGTGGGTACTCCGTCTGGAAATTAACGAAAGTTTTCAAAGACTATTCGTTATATTTCGGAAGAGTGTGCGAGCGGCGAGCGCGTCATTATCTATCGTATCATTGCGGATTTTTGGCGTGCCTACCTTGAATTTATAGGAGGGGGTTCATACAGGAGCGTGGAAAAGGATTGAATTGAAGCCATTGGTTAGCTTCCACGGTTGCAAGCCGGGTTTAATCTAAGTTGGCAGCCACGCTTTGCTCAGCGGAGGCTAAGACGACGTCTCACCAGCTTTGATGGGCCTCAGCATGGTTGAAATGTGTGCATTGTGAGCGTCAAGGTTTGAATTAACATATTAAGCTAATGCAGTAGGTGATTTTTTTCTTCTTCTTTTTGCGGGTGAATGTAGTAGTAGGTGAATTTGGGGGTTAGTGGAAGCAAAACCACGCAACAGAAGACTTGGGGGCTGGTGCAAAATCATAATTTAGGCCTCGTGTATACAACTGTTAACCCCAAGATGGTGTGGAAGTTTCTGACCATGATGGGAAAGCAACGCTCTTGCATGAAGCTTTTAAGGAAAGGCTTGGCCAATCTGAAAACTTTGACATACCTGCTCACCTACTTGACCTACTTCCCACTCATCAGGATCCCTCCTTTCTTGAGGTTCCATTTACCAAAGAAGAAATTGATCGATGCTGTGATCAAGGATCTACCAACAAACAAGGCACCTGGACCTAATGGGTTTAATACCATTTTATCAGAAAATGTTGGCATATTATACAACAGGACTTCTATGACCTATGTCAGCAATTTTAAAAAGGACACCTTTGTTTGCATAGTATCAACAACTCCTTCATCACTCTTATCCCTAAAAAGGAAGGGGCAAACACTGTCAATGATTACATGCCTATTTCCCTTTTAAGCTGCACGATCAAGCTTATTACCAAGCTCCTTGTTAACAGACTTCAATCAGTTATATTGGAACTAGTTCATGTCAATCAGTATGGGTTTTTAAAAACCAGAACCATACAAGACTACATAGGATGGGCTTATGAGTACATGTTCCAATGTCACAAAAGTACACAACCAACTGTGGTTCTTAAACTAGACTTTGAAAAGGCTTTTGATAAGATAGAACATGGCATGATCTTAGCAATCCTTAAGCAAAAGGGCTTTGGAATGAAATGGTGATCTTGGATTAAGCAGATTCTGGAGACAACCACCTCATCTGTTCTTTTGAATGGCATCCCTGGGTCACAGTTTAAATGCAGAAGGGGTGTCAGACAGGGAGACCCACTATCACCTTTACTGTTTGTTCTAGCAGTCGACTTCTTGCAATCTATTCTAAATGATGCAAAGAACAGAGGGGTCATTACACCTCCATTCAGCTCCACCTCTTGGCCTGACTTTCCCATACTGCAATATGCAGATGACACCTTGATTTTATGTCTGCCTGCCCAGCAAACTTCAACAGCTGCAGAGCCTAGTCCACCTATTTTCAAAGGCCTCTAGCCTTAAGGTTAATTATTACAAATCCAGCTTCCTCCTAATCATTGTCTCTGGAGAAGCAGTGCAACATCAGTCTACTCTGTTGGGATGTGCTATTGGAACATTCCCTTTCATCTAGCTAGGCACACCACTGGGCTTCACTAACCCAAAAATGGAATTCTTCATGTACATTATTGAGAGAATACAAAAAAGGCTGGCCATTTGCTCTCAATATTTAAGCTATGATGGCAGGCTGCTCATGGTGAATGAAGTTCTCTCATCCTTGCCCACCTTTCTCAGGAGTTGTCTCCTTCTTTATAAAGGCATCATTGAGCAAATTGATAAATACAGAAGGCATGTTTTTTGGAGAGGCAAAGATTTGGAAAAAAAAAGAACCCACCTCTTGCTGCTTGGGACATGATCTGTAGGCCAAAGGATAAAGGAGGACTTGGAATTCTTAATTTACACACTCAGAACACCTGCTTGCTAATGAAGATGATGCACAAGTTCCTTAACCACTCTGATATTCCCTGGGTACATCTTATTTGGGAAGTTTATTATCAATAGGGGTACCATCATCTGACATATTCCAATGTTCTTTATGGTGGAGGGATTGTCTAAACTTATTAAACACATACAAGTCCCATGTTACTTGCATTCCTCAAGATGGAAAAACACTTGGATTCTGGCAAGACGCCTGGGATGAAAAACCTAAGTCTCAGTTATGGCCACATTTACATTCATCCTCCAAACAACAATAGATCTCTGTTTATGAGATATTCCATACTAAGGATGTTTTAGATCACTTCCATCTACCAATCTCCGAGGAGGCCTATGAAGAATATTTACAGCTAGAGCAATGCCTACAAGACCTGAATCTTAATGAAGATCATGACACATGGAAATTCGCACCTGGATAGGTAACATACAAGGTATCCACAGCTTATACCACTTTGACCATTGCCCCAGAGGTCATACCAGCCATTGCCCCAGAGGTCATACCAGTCAACTTAAGCACAAGATATTCTTTTGGCTATTAATCAATGATAGGGTTAACACCAGGGCCCTTTTGCAGAGAAAATGTTTCTTTTTGCATGATTACTCTTGTGTCATGTGCAACCTAAAAGCCGTTGAGATGAGGGATCACCTTTTCTTTCATTGTCGATTTGCACAATTGTGTTGGAACAACATTTGCACCAACTGGCTACCAGCACATACATGCATCCAGGAAGAAATTTGCAACCACAAGCAACTCTTGAACGTGCCATATGCGATGGAGATTATCATCCTAACCTGTTGGGCAATCTGGACAACTAGGAATGATTACATTTTCCAACATATACCGCCAAGCATATACAGATGCAGAAAGAAGCTAAAAGAAGAACTCAAATGGATCACCTACATAGTCAAGAGGAAGGAATACAGTGGATTTGAAACATGCATCAAATCCTTTAGATAACTTGTAATTGTGCTGTTGTATTTGTTGTCTCCTTTATTTTCCTAGTTTTGTTTGTTTGTTTGATGTATGTTCCTTTTTTTCTGGACATAATTCTTTGTACTCTTTTAAAAAATCAATAAAAATATGCAGCAGAGTCCTGCTGTTTCCCTAAAAATAATAATATAATTTTATCAAAGAAACACAAGAAATATGGAGAATCGGGCCTTGAAGAAACAATTGGATGGAAGAATAATAAAAAAATCACTCAACACATAGGTGTCTGGAGCAGCCATAAAGTTCATTGTCCTCTTATAGGGAGATGATGAAGCCGATGGAGGAGAACCGAAGAGGAGATGAAGAATCTAGGAGCTAGCTTGCAGTCATTTACTTTGCTCTTTTTGCATGAGACCCGAGAGAAAATAAGTCAAGGAATGCAAGAGCATGGATATTATTGATATGAACTTTGCTTTCGAACTCGCAACCTCTGCATTCGAAGGAAAGCGCACAAACCACTAGGCTATCCCACGCGTTGTGAAATACATGCTTTTTATTTCTTTTATCTTTTTCTTCAGTTCGTGGTTTTTCCTCCAGAGGTTTTATTTGTTATTTGTTTTTTCTTAAATCTGTGGATTCTTTTCAAATTCATGATTTTTTTTCAAAACCGATGAACCTTTTCCCCCCCCCCCCCAATCCATGAACTTTTATTGTAATTCATGAACATGTTTTTCAAAATCAGTGAACTTTCTCCAAAATTTTGAAATTTTTAAAAATCGAGGGACTTTTCCTAATTCAATGAAATTATTTCAAAGTCAATAAATTTTTTAAAATTGATTAGATTTTTTAAAAAATTCGATTTACTTTTTTTAAATTTGATAAACAATTTTAAAGTTTGAGATTTCTTTTTTTCAAAATTTATGAATTTTTTTCCCAAAAACAATGAACATTTTTCAAAGTCAATTAACTTTTCTTCAAATTTGTGTTTTTTTAAGTTTGTGAACTAATTTTTAAAATCCATGAATTTTTTGAATTCATGATCTTTTTCGAATTTTATGATTTTTTTAGATTTTTTCGTATTTATTCAAACGTCAACGGTTGAACCAGTGAACCATCATGAATAAAAAAAGGGATAACAACTGCATTTTTTGTGGGTTGCATTTTAAGAATAAAAAAAATGATAGTAGTATGTCTGGTATGATGGACGACTTGGTCAGTCATTGTTCTTTAAACTGGACCATTACGGTTCAAATCATGGTCTGCACACCTTTTTGGGGGATTTAAAGGGAGAAAAATGGTAAAAATGGGCCGGCCACTGAGCGTTGCAGTGGGTGTTGGTTAGGTTCCGCAGCGCTAACAACGCGAATAGGAACTCCCGTCAAAGCAAGATGGTAATATTTTTTTGAGAAGAAGCGAGATGGTAATTAAGGGAGAGACGTGAGGTGGGCCTAGGTTCCAGCACGTGGGCCTCATTTATTTTAATTCTAATAGTCAAAATGAAGCCCAAAGCCTTTTATTATCATTAGTACTCAATGGGCCTCTGATGCTTAATGGTAGCCCACACAATCTTATGTGGTACTAGTGTGTTTTTTCTTTTCTTTCGAAACCCACAGTAGAAACACCAATGCTCAACATACACATATATAAGATCTCAACCCTACGAATACATGCACATACATCCTACTCATTGGCCAAGCTATAAAGAAATAGTTGGGTAGGTCAGTCTAAAGGAGAACACACACACACACACAAAAACTGAACTATACAACTTCAATACTACGAGGCCCGGTTATTTTGAAAACCATCGCAAAGCTGAACCATCTCATTTTCTTTTGAAACCAAATCAATTCTTCTCTGACTGGCCTTACCCATGGCGAGTTATTTAATACATAAATTACAAAATTTGAAAACTTCACAAGCAATAATCGATTGACCTATTCATGCTACCAAATTGGTACTGTGAATTTCAGATAACTATAGCCTATAGGATTTTTCTTTTTTGAAGGAGCGTATAGGAAAATTGGAATTGAGAATTTTGGGATGATGCCTTGAAGTGCAACTAGGAGAAGAAAGTAAACTAGTTTGTGCACAGTGCAGCTGTGCCCTGGCGTGGCTAAATGCGGATCATTCAGGCTTCGAACAGGGCAGGCTAATGACAGGCCCCTCGTGCACATTCAGTGAGGCTTCTGACGCCTGACGAAGTGGACTGGGGATGCGTAGTTTCCAATTTCTCTTTTGGACAGGGCGGGCCACTACACGGTTCTGCGCGCACGTAGCTTCGCCGGTGATCCTACTCCTCTCATACTTTGTTTTGGGGAAAAGAGTTCTATCGACGATAGGGTTACAGTCAAAAGCTCCTCTATACATGAGGTCCTTTGTGTAGCCATATTGCAGTGCTACACTCAGTACAACTGTATGCCGCCAATTGATTTGCTATCCTATTTTGTTCCTTACGAAGCTTGTGTGGAATAAATTTCTGGCTTCCCATCAATGCTTGGATTTGAGCATTACTCCTCTCATACTGAACGCATATCGCCAGTAGACCTATACTAATCCAATGAAATGCGAGCACCTATGTGAGTGTAAGAGCATCTACAGCTGGGCACCCTAAACCTTTCTCAAACGCCTGGGCGGGCTGCCCGGTCACTAATCGGTCACGATTTTTCGTCCCAGACACACTAGTAGAAAAAGGGTCATCTGTCCCGGTTGGTAAGGGCCTTTTGTCCCGGTTGTTGAACCGGGACTAAAGGGTCGTTACTAATGCCCTAGCCCTTTAGTCCCGGTTCTTACACGAACTGGGACAGATGGGCCTCCACGTGGCCGGTGCGGCGAGCCCAGGCAGGAGGGCCTTTGGTCCCGGTTGGTGGCACTAACCGGGACCGATAGGCATCCACGCGTCAGCATTTCAGGGGCTGGGGTTTTTGTTTTTTTTAAGGGGGGGGGGGGGGGGGGGGTTGGGGGTTTTGGGGGGTCAATTTAGGTGTTTCATATATTGTGTTAGCTAGCTAATTAACAGAGAGAAGTGTCATCTCTTATCTCCGTGCTTGGTCGATGCTACGTACTATATACGTATAGAGAGGACTAGACACGCTAGCTAGTAAGCAAATGAAGGAAACATAAGATCGTCATGAACATATGCATACAGAGAAAAGTGATATCGACCACCTCTCCTTCTCCGAGAGATTGGTCGAACAACAAGTTCTCGTATATCTATCTGACACTACCGGCTACATATATACAATAATTATCTCTTACAATATAATCTCCTAATTATATATGAACACAGGGTCCACATAGTATTCTCCGTTTTTTGCGATCACGTGGTCAAGGAAGAATGCTGCCAATTCCTCTTGAATTGCTCGCACACGATCTGGTGGTAGGAGTTCATCCCGCATCCGAAAAATCTAATTTGAAGAAGAGGGTCAATACATATATATATGAATAAATGAAACTCAACACAAATGATGATAATAAAATAAAATTGTGAATATTATTGCTTACGCACTTCATATTGTTCGTCAGAGTAGCCCCGCTCACAGGTCGTGTGGCGGATGGACTCGCAAACGTAGTATCCACAGAAATCATTCCCTTGTTCCTGCGACAACCACTTTACAAGAAATAGAGGTCAATCAAACTGATAAGCAAGCATGCTAAATGATATTGATGAAACTAGCGCTTGAATCACTAGGAGATGCGCGGAACATGCTACTATAGTACTTACTTTCGGGTGTCTAAATTGCAGCTTTTTCGGCAGTCCCGGAGCTTTTTTGGTGAATTTTCTCCAAACCCTGCCAGACAAAGAAAACAATTACTTGATATCAGGAAATGAACAAAGTTGCTGATATGGTGGATAATGATCGATTTAACTTACTTCTCGAGCATTTGAGTCATGTCCCCACGAGGCCCGGAAGGCCCCTGGCCTCACGAACCGGGACCAGTGCCCCCATGGGTCCCGGTTCTGGACTGAACCGGGACTAATGGGCTGACTCGGCCTGAACCAAAGCCCTCTTTTCTACTAGTGACAGCCCACTCAAACGGGCCTCAACGCCCGGGTTGACTGGCACCCCTCATATCCAGCCCAAATATGGGGCGGATAAGAGGCGCGTCCGGGCGCGTTCGCAACGTCAGCCCGGCCCACCCCGACCCAACATAGATCCTATCCAATGAACCCTAGACCTCAGTCCACTCTACTCTCTCCGTCCTCCCCTCTTCCCAATCCATCCTCTCCTCTTCCCGATCTGTCCGCTCCTCTTCCCACTCCGATCCATGGACGACGACCACAACGGCTCCGGGCTCCAACGGCGGTGAGAGTGACGTCGATGCGGTCGCTCTCCGCATTGCTCTGCGCCGCTGCCGTCTAGATCAGGGCGGCAACAGAGGTGGGAGCTCACGGAGCGACGTGCCGTCCCCCTTTGCCCGTCATCACAGTGCGGGCGACGTTGCCGGGCCCTCTCGTCCGGCGCGCAACACCGGTCGGAGTGCCGCCTGCTCCGCCTCACTCTAGGTACGCCGCCCGCCGCCACCCCGTCTATTCAACCTCATGAGAGCGTCCACAGGCATCGTTGGGTGTTTGTGCCCTCGCAGCGCCGGGTCGGTCGAGGACGCCCGAGTCGGAGGCGCGGGCAGCTCGGCGCGATCGAGCGGCAACGCGCGAGGGAGGCCATGGCGGCGGGCAACGCATGGGCGATGCGCGGGGCACTTGCGCGCGCGTCGGTCGATCCCGAGGATGCGCTTATTGCGTCCGTCCTTCGACGGTCCCTGACAACAGCGGAGACAGATGCGCGACGGTTGCGGCGGAAGAATGCCAAAGCGCTCTGGCTCGCTACTGAGCTGTCGGAGCGCGATGCGTCGACGAAGGCGACGGAGTCACATCCAGGAGCAGGAACGCTTGCTCCGGAGGCTTGCCGGGGAGCACATGGAGTTGTCGGACGACTCCGGCGACGGATCAAGCTCCTCCAGCCGCCGACGCCTACACCGACGAGGAAAGCAGCACCGCTGACCGCAAGGGGAAGGGGGTGGCGAGGAAATGATTATTTCCTCCGCCCTTCCTTGTTTAATTAAGTTTTTTTTATCGTATGTTTAGAGAACTGTCCGATTAAGACAACTTCTTTTGGTTCTCCAATGATCGTCCATGCTACAATTTGACCGATTTAACTAGATTTGTTGCTAGTATGAAGATGTACATACGTTCATTTACATACGTGCATGTGTTGCATGGATATGAGAAGCCGTATTTGAGATACGCGTATGCCGATGCAGCAAAATGAGGCGTACCCGCTCACTGTCCTCACTGTCCGTGGGCGTGTGAGGGGCATATTTGTCGTGTGTGGTTGTAGATTTTTTTAAGGCAATATGTGGTTGTAGATGCTCAAGATGGATTGTGGTGGGCTGCCGGACAAGCGGAGCGCGGATTGCACAAAGCTTTTGGGCAGACCGCTATATTTGGCTGGGTTCTTTATACCTCAGAATGTTTCGATTGAGTAAAGAACCTTTTGCCCCTTAAAAAAAAGGTTGCTGGGTTGACTTGACTTGACCGACTCTGAACCTGTGGGAGTTGGAGGGAAACTGTCGCACATGGCAGTGGCACCGTACCATGACGGGTCCCCCATGGCATGTATCCATTGTTTTGCTTTTGCGCACGCATCCTACATTATCCACCCAATGGTTTTGAGTCTTGCCTTGACTATTGAGTCTTGACCGAGGACGTCCAGCGGATACGCCCATCTCGGAGCTGCTGCATAGGCACCCCGTGTGTTTTTCCCTTGTAGACTTGATAGGTCATGGTATAAGATTTATTTACCTTTTGGAAACCGTATAGCCGGCCGTGGTTGGTTTGATACTGGTAGCGGCCATTGCCGTGTCTCCCCCTGCACTGCCATTTCCATGTTCGTACACGACACGCATTGCTTCGGAAATATGGCAGCTTTGCTTGCGAGGCGAGAAATATGGACGGATCCAACGCGCAGGCGACGCGGTTTTACGGGGGGCAGCAAACAGCAGCGTCGTGGTCGTCACGTGCAAGCGACGCCAAGCCCGGCAGGCCCGGCGGGCCGGGTCCAGGTCGCCGGAGCCCAGGCGTGAAAAGGTTGCGTCCAATCCGCCTGTGGCTGTGAGACAGCAAAGCGCGTCCGCGGTTATTGTTTTGGGAAGGCGACGCGGGACGCCAGAAAACGCGTGTCCTTTCCGCCGTCGTCGGGCGCGCAATAAAAAAGGAGCACCCCACCCCACCGCTCCCCCCGTCTCAGTATAAATCGTGGATCACGGCCCGGCCTTTTGTCCTCAAGCATAGCAGCAGCAAAGGTCGCTTTCGTCTCTCTCACCCTCAACCCGCGCCCCCTTTTGTCGCCCGCCGCCGACGCCGAAGATTCAACGCCCCCCCGCCGACGACCGCCCGCCCGCCCGCTCGCCCATGTCGATCCAGGGCCTGCTCCTCGAGGTCAGAGGTAGGAATACTCCTTGCCCTCCTCCGTTCCCACTCGATTGATTGATTTATTCCACGACGCGGTTGGACTGGAGACCCTTTTGCTCAACTGATTTTCTTCGACGGTTGGTTTGCTTGCGGCAGTGACGGGGTGCCGGAAGCTGCGGGACACCGAGTTCTTCTCGCGCCAGGACCCCTACGTCATCGTCGAGTACGCCAACACCAAGCTGCGCACCCGCACCTGCACAGGTATGCCTCCCCTCCACCTTTTTTTTTTGTTTGCTTCAGCTTCTCTATCGTGCAGCGTGGCTGTATGACGTTATGCGTCACCACATACTCCTCATGCTCTTCAAGTGAAAATTGTTTGTGTGCATCACCAAATCAAACCTAGTACTACATAAAACCGGTGCCATTTGAACTCAGGGTCTAGTGCACTTACTGCACTGTGCAATCAATCTGGCAGCAATGTAATCTGCTTATTCACCCATAGTACCCAGCTCGATCTGCCTTTGTCCACCAACACACATTGTTTCAGACGAGGGTGGGTGTAAGTGTAGCACTAGCAATGGCCTGTTCATTTGGGAGGTCATACCCAACTCAATTTGCTCTTCGGTAGTTGCGCCAACCGAGCCGCCGCCGCTGCTATAACAACGGTGGGTGAGTGACCATGTCAGCAATGCCTCTTCTTTCTTCTCGAGGAAGAGCAACGACTCATCTTCAGTTATACTTTGCTACAAGCAAGGATCACTCACTACCCAATTTGTTCCACCAGTTTGGCATCGGCAAACTCTGCCCAAGCCTAGGTGCCCAAAACTGGTGGTATTCCAACTGAATTCACTCCAAGTTTGAACTGGATTCACCCAAGTTATCTAGTGTATTGTACAGTCTGGTGCCAAATTAATATGTTTAATGATCATGCTCAGCTCAACTCAATTCGTCTCAGTAGTTGCACCTACCCTCACCACGCGGTGGTTGAGCGACCAGGTCAGGTCAGCATTGTCTCTTCTATTGTTCTCGAGGAGGGTGGGCCGCGAACTAACCCCTCCACTCTCCCCACACCATTTTTTTTTTGTCTGCCTCAGCTTCTCTATGTTGTCATCACTACATAACGTCTTCATGGCTGCTTGCCTGCATTTGAAAATTTGTGTACCAGCAGACTCAACCACCTAGCCTAGCCGTCGGCCAAAATTATTGGTATTTGTACTGTGGGTAGCGAGCGAATTCACCGAGTTATCCGCTGTACTGTAGTTTGGAACAGTTCAGGTCAGCATTGCCTCTTCGTTCTTCTTGACAGGGCAATGACTTGTTCCCATGTTCAGTTGTAGTTTGCAACAGCAAGGGCCGACGATGACTTGTTCCCATGTTCAGTTAAAAACTTGTAGTTTGGAACAGCAAGGCCGACGATGACTTGTTCCCATCTTCAGTTAAAAACTTATAGTTTGCAACAGCAAGGCCGATGACTGTTCGGTGTATGGGCTGCTTCTCTGAAACATCTGCATCGCATCATTAGGACTCTTGTCAATGATAAAATCACTAGTAATCACTTAACAAACACTTGGTAAAATCACTAGTAATCTAAGAACCTGTTCATTATTCATGGAAGCTGACACCATCGTTGACTATTGCTTCATCTCTTTGGAGCCCATTGATTGGATATGTTCATAGTTGCCTCCTAATAGTTTTGTGAAGATTGCGTGCCTTGTGACGATGTTAATTTTGTTTCTTGCACACCTCCTGGTGGAATCTTGCCACCCTAGGTTACAGTCAAAAAAGAATCATGCCACCCTAGATTGGCATAAGATTCTCGGGTCAATCTGAGAATATATTCTTCTACCTTTGTTTTGATGCGCCGAACCCCTGATTGATATGTTTCTGCGCACTAGCGGTACCCATTACTCATCCTAGTTTTTGCGAAAATGCCATGCCCCTTTGCGTGGTTTTTTTTGTTTCTTTCACGTCTATTGAGAAAAGTGCCACCCTAGTAGATTGGCATAAGATACTCGACCAGGTCGCTTTGAGAATATATTCTATCAACTTTGTTTGATGCAAGGCCTATGAATAAAGTTGTACGCAATGGTGGTACTCATTACTTGTACTGAAGAATCTTATTTCCTTTGTAGTAGTACAACTTGGCATCCACCTCTATATGTTTCAAGTGATGCTCTCAGGCTGCTGAGCTGGTTCTAGAAGTTGAGCAATTCAATTTTCTGGAACGCTATTTTCCATTGTCAATGAGTTACCATTTTTTATATCCTTATTATTGAAATTTGCTACTTGGCCTTCTTTATCCTGACAAGGATTTAAATACAGCAAACTGGTATGGTGTGCAATTCCCTTTTATTTTGTTCTCTATGAAACTGAAACCATTCCTTATAAAGGTATCCAGGCCTCCCTGTAGGAAAGTTCTTTTTCTGGTCTATCTTACAGTTACTATGCTGAATAGAAAATGCACTCTCATCTATCCTAGAGTTGACCTGAACAAGTCCTCAACTTTTTCCAAGAGGTTCTTCGATCTGCATTTCATAACATATTATTAATCTAGCAGGCTATCACCCCTTGACTTTCAATTAATGTGGAGTGCACTGCAAGGACATTTCCAACGTTTGTACATATTTGACCTCCATAAGCTTACTATTTTTTTTCTTAATACAATCAGATGGGGGAAGGAACCCGTCCTTTGATGAGAAGTTTCATATACCACTCATCGAGGGGCTCCGTGAGCTGAGTATCAACGTGTGGAACAGCAACACAATCAACACCGATGACTTCATTGGCAGCTGCAGGTTTGTGCTTTATGATGCAGCTCATTTTAGTCATTATACTGTTACCGCGTAAAGCGACTGATTGCTGAGCGTTTCTGCATGCAGGGTGCCGCTGAACAAGGTGCTCACGAGTGGCTACGATGATGCCTCATGGCCCCTCCAGACACGCCATATGAAGTAGGTGTTTTGTTACATATGCGTACTGTAATACCTTTTTCCTACTGTCACTTGCAGATTTCCTGACACTCAAGTCAACCTGTGCAGGTCTGCTGGGGAAGTGAAGCTCATCATGCACTTTGATGTCTCAGCAATGGTGAGTGAGAGATTGATCACTGGTCTTTGTTTAATTGTTTCTGTTGATGTGTCATTGCCTCATTGTTTTTCTCTTGTGTATATCAGAAGAACAAGATGGGAGGTAAAACTTCTGGCCAGTACGCTCCTTCGCCATATGGTGCCTCCTCAGCTTCATACCCAGCGCCTTCAGCATATGCTGCAGCACCCCCACCGCACCAAGCTTATCCAGCTCCTAGCCACGCACCATATCCTGCTCCTTCTGCATACTCAACTCCGCCTCCTCAGCAGCCATACCCAACTCCGCCTCCTCAGCAGCCATACCCGCAGCAGGGATGTCCTCCTACAAGTCACCCACCACAGCCATATGGACAACCGTACCCGCCGCAGCCATACGGGCAACCGTACCCACCACAACCATATGGGCAGCAACCTTACCCGCCACAGCCATATGGGCAACCGTACCCACCACCATCAGCAGCACAATCCCCTTATCCACCTGGTAAGATCTTGATGAGCTTAGATAAATCCATCCGTTTTCATGCCTCTAATCCGGTGAACTAATGTGATGATCTCACTGAATCTTATGCAGCGCCTTACCCTGGAGCTTATCCACCGCGGCCATATTGATACACCCAGCTTCAGTGACCTGACGTGGCGGCACCGAAACGAAGAAATGATGATCAGTTGTGGCCGCTGAGCTGTTTCAAATGGAGTACAATTCACAAGCCTACTGAAGGTGTGTTAGATAACTGAAACATGTAAATCGTCTCCTTTGCGCTAGTGTTGCGAACAGCCTGGCAAATCATCAGAAACGTTTACTCTCTCTGGTATGCACTATATAAGTAGCTTGCAGAACGCGTGATCAAGTCAGTTCAATATTGTGGTTAGAAACCTTTCTTCTGTTTTGTAGCCATTATCGACTTTTCTACCCGCAAGTCTGTAACTATAGTTGTAGCTGCTTGAATGCCAGCGAATGCGTGGCAACTGCAAAGCCTGCAGCATCTTGCAGCCGACCTGAAACCTGAAGTGTTTTGTGATGCTCAATAAATTTTCCTTGTTTGATATACGCCACGGTGTGTGGTGAATAGAATGTGATTTCGAATGAGATTTGTGGCTCAATAAACTGGAAGTGTTTTGTGATGCTCTTTGTTTGGATATACCCTTGACGTCTCCTCAACAGAGGAATGAGATTTGTGCGGATTTGCCAATCAAAGATCATTGATGCTTATTTCTGAATTCCGTCACTCTGGCGATGTGTTAAATTCAAATTTTAGTTATCTCTTTGCGGTGTTTGGAGGCTTACTTGTACTGTATATAGCTGGCCTGTGATGGGTGCTGCTGACCAGTCCTATGTCACACGGGCCCTCCTTTGAATTTATTAGGTAGTTAGTGCAAAACAGTAGTTAGATTAGCAGTGTTTCTGCAGTGCTTTCATCATTCTGGAGATGAATCTGATTTTCTTCTCCTTTTTTTCGGGCGAGAAGATCAGTAGTTAATCATTACTATTCTCATCGATTAGCTGTCGGAACTTTTTTCTAGGATAAGACCAGAACACATAGAACGATCAATTTGTGCATATGCACAAAACACACAGCAGCTGCCGCCTCCTCTCCCAGGAAAAAAAAGCTTAGGACATCGTGGGTTTGCCAAGATGGCGAGACGCCTTGCTTCTGTTTTGAAATAGTTATTGACATAGATGTAAGCCTAATTATAGTGTCACCTGTTTTTGAACCTGGTAGTGTTTTGTGAGTGTTCAATAAATTTGCATTGTTTGATGTACTACTCATGATGAGTGGTAAATCCTCTAATTATTTACAACAGAAACATTTTTTCTTTTCCTCGTATGACATACTCCCTCCGTCCCAAAATAAGTGACTCAACTTTCAACTTTGTACAAAATAAAGTTGAGTCACTTATTGTGGGACGGAGGGAGTATATGTTTGTTTATGTCTTCCCCATTTCAAATGAGAACATGTCGATCATGCAGCTCGCGGCATGGTCACAGAAAAATTAAATGTATAATGCCAGCCTATAAGGCTGTGTGCATCACTCAGAGGCCGAGGGGTACATCCTCTTTTCGAAAATAAAATAAAATCCCAGCCTATAAGATAACACATGTGTACATACGGATGTAGGTAGATGCTGTAATATTTAGACAGCTGATCAGTTTGGATGGCATCAGGATGGGGACTGCTCCTCGGATGCTCGTTCGTCCCGCCGCATGGTTCACCGCTTGGTGCATCGTCTCGACGCACCGTCTGTCTGTCGGATGTCCCCGGCGCTAATAAGCGGGATGATGCGCTCAACCCCTGGCCTGGGTCAGGGATGAATGAAAATAAGCACCTGGTGCCCAGTTCTGACTTTGAACAAGTTACTTTCCAGCACAAGAGAGTTCCTAGAGGGAAGAAAGTAGGTACCAGATGGACTTCATGACAAGAAAGAACAGATCGACACTCTGTTATGTCCTTAGGAAAATCACACCAAGAGCTTAGGAAACTTAGCAAAGCTGTAAATGGTACATTAAAAGCGTCATCTTTTTTTGGTGCACGAAGAAGAAATAATCGTACCAAAAAGCTTAGCGCTTGGGTTGGGGCGGGCTCGTGGGTCGGGGAGGGCTGATGCGGGAGCCATGTCGCCTCGACCTTGGTGGGCTGTTGCGGGAGGAAGATGGCAACGGCTTTGATGGGCTGGAGCTGGTGGGAGGCGGTGCTGCTGCCCTTGGTGGTGGCACTGCCTTTGATAACGCTCCGGCCTGCATTGCTGTGCTCCTCGGTGCCGCTTTGTAGTGCGATGGTGCGGTCATTGGTGGCCACCATTGTTGATGCTTGTCCCTTGTTGCATATTGTTTGCCATCTTGGCCTCTGGCAGACCTGTCACGATTGAAGGAAAAATGATGAACGCCCTGTTGAGGTCTCTTTTGGTTCATTGAATAGGCATATCATCAAAATTGGAAAATCATATGAAGTTGAGGTGACAAGTATGTCAAATTCTTTAAAGAAAGATATTTCATCTGATTCATAGGATATGATTTTTTTTCATTGGGTTTGGGTCTAGGCTAATGCTTTTTTTCTTCCCTTTGAAATAGAAAGGATTGGTTTCTATGCTGGACAGGAATGAGATTCTATTCCTACAAATCACTGGGTTCCAAAGAAATCCTTTTATAAAATTCCTATCCTTTAAAACCCCTACAAAATTCTTGTAAACGAAAGAAAAAGCCGTACCTGCTTTCCTTGCCTTCTTGATTCTCGTGAGTCGCGGTGTTCTCATCCTCCTCACCATCAAAAATCACATCCACAAATTTGATTCTCATCCTAGGAGAGTTGGGGTGATTCCTGACTACAGCCTCCAATGCAGACTCAGCAACTTCTATGTTGAAGTTATCAGCAGCCCCAACACCAACTCTTACACAGACATCCGTAAGGCCTCTCAAGTGACTGAAACCAACAGTTTCAAAGGTATCCGGTCTCCATTGGTCTGAGTTGAATCCTATGTTGAGCTTTTGGAGTTTGGGCATCACTCCTTGTTCAAAGGACAGGCATGGTGCAGCACACAAGAACTTGAAGTACGTGAGTCTATAGAATCCCCCGTCAGTCATGATCATCTTTTCTGTGGGAGTTGTCTGATTATACAGGGTGAGAGCAGCGAGGGCCGTCATTCTTTCCAGGATTTCAATATCACTCCTCGACAGACTCCTAATTGCAATCTTTAGGATGCGGAGACTCCAGAGCTCTCCAAACCACTTAGGGACATGGAAGAAGATGCAACAGTGGCGTGACAGCTCAATCCTCCGAAGACGCAGGTGCTGCGGAGGAGACACCATGCTGAAGCCATCAGGGGAAATAATTATGCTTGTCGGTACTGCCCGAGCATCATCCTGATGAGAGGCGACTGAAGAAGGTACCAAAGTTATGGTCCGCAAGAAGCTGAGCTTCACAACAATCGGGCCTAGGCGTTGCATAATCTTTTCCAGAATTTCTGCTGGCTGTACCATAGCACAGGTGAGCTGGAGATCCTGAAGGTTAGACAACCCTCCAAGTTGCAATACATTCTCCGTTGAGTAACGGCTGAGATCAAAATTCCCCAAAGTGCGAAGAGATGTCATGTGGGCTACTCCTTGAGGCAGAATAGACTCACTCGGAAGGCGGAGGTGCAGTAACCTTTCCAGATCAACAATATCTGATGGAACAGCAAACAGTCTTGCATCTACTTCCAGTGTCTCCAAGTATCGGAGCATTCCAATCTTGTGTGGAAGTTTGACGGTGATATTACATTCAATCGTGAGATACTTCAGAAGAAATAGGTTCCCGATACCAATGAGGTCAAAAGTCTCGTTGTCTTCATCAGCCCAAATATGAAGATCCAGAATACGAAGAAATCCATAATCCATAATGGAAGGAGGCGCACACTTGAAGAAACCCCAATATGCAAGTGACCGAACTTTCGATGTTACGATGGTTTCTGGAATGCATGCGCTTTTTACCCCTCCAAACTGGATGGATAATCGACGAACTTTGTCAGTGTTTGCTAGAATTGATTCAGAATAGTCCACAGTAGTGACAAAATTCTCATCCAAGGATTTGGACCTAATAAAATCCAGTACCAAATGGTGAACCGTACATGACAACACCTCACCAATATGATTGGTGTCCACTGCTTGGACCATTGCTCTGCTGACAAGCTCATCAAAATAACACTCAGCAATTTTCAATGTGACTGTCCCTTCCACATCACCGAAAAAACCTTCGGCTACCCAGTGCCTCACCAACTCAGCCTTCTTCATCACGTAGCCCTGTGGATACATACTCAGATATAGCAAGCATGTCCTCAAACCAGGTGGAAGACTATTGTAGATAAGGTTCAAAACATCGTTCATCCCTTGGGAAGTAGAGGGAAAAGAATTCTGTATGTTCCTCCAATCTTCCATGACGATGCTTAATTCGCTTGCTAACAGACCAGCTATACTTACAATTGCTAATGGTAAACCTTCACATTTCCTGATAATCTCGTATGAGACTTCTTTGGTAGCTGGAGAACAACCATCTCCAGGGGCAGAGGTAAACACCCTACGGAAGAATAACTTTCGAGATTCATATTCATCAAGAAGTTCCATCTTATATATACGGACCGAGTGATAACCAGAGCATGCCAGCGCTACGTCATGCACTTGTGTGGTTGTTATTATTCTGCTGCGTTGATCACCACGAGGAAAAGCGCGGCTAACAATATGCCATACGGATGCAGTCCATAAATCATCAAGTACGATGAAGTACCTGCATAATTTTGTATGTTAGGTCAGAAAAAAGAAACAAATTCCTTGCTCAAGGGGCAGCATATATATTAATTTGCTTACGTACACCGGAGCAAGTGCTATAAATTTTTTTTGCGGGTAAACACCCATTAATAATATTCATAATTTCTCAAAATGCTTGGCAGTGCCTGACACGCCATAACCGGAACCTCGTAAAATATGTCTATGCTTTTATTTATGAGAAGAGAACACACAATTTGCTTATTTAGACAGTATAGTTGAGAACTTGAGATTAATCACCCTTTGCCTTGGAGATGCTTGCTGATAGCACCAATAAGGTCCAGCACATCAGGAAAGCCAGGGGGCCATGGTGCCTTCAGTTGTGCGAGCATGCTGGTGAGGACCCCCCTCATATCTGGATTCTGAGACGCACTTACGAAAGCCCGGCACTGAAATTTCCCTCCATGCTTGTGATACAAGGTTCTGGCAGCTGTTGTCTTTCCAACACCTGAAAGAAGATGAAAGAAACTTGGCATATGTTCTAGCTAGTATTAATGGGCCGGGCAAAAATACTAGAGTTGAAGATAGATTATTGTACCTGCACATCCAATTATAGGTATCACCTTGAGTGTCTTGTCGTCGACATCGTCGTCTAAAGCTAGTAGCTCGACAAGCTTGTTTGGGGCCCCCACGACCACGGCACCGGGTGTGGTACGGACACCGAAGGAACCCGGCATCCGGGCCAAAATTTTGGATAAGCGGCGGTCGCGGGCTTCCTGCGTGTCAGGCCTGGCGGTCTTGGGAGACCACTGGAAACCTCTGCGTCTTTCCCTCGCATCCATGGCACGAGCAAGTAAGCCTGAATAAACAGCCTTGGCACGATCAGGCAACTCTGAAAAATCACGACGATCTCGAGCACTTTGGACGAAGTTGAGGTAATCCTGCGTGTCATAACAAAGCTCCCGAACTATCTTCATCCACCACCGGGCCATGAAGCTAGCGCCGTCGTCTTCCGACATATTCTTCAGGGGGATGCACAATTCCCTGAGAGCATATCTAAGAAGACGAAGCTCCTCTGCACTGAGTAGACTCTGTCCGGAAGAATCGAGTTCCCGGAGGAGGAGGGCCGACGGACCCAGCATAACAGTAACAGGAGCTTGCATCGCTGCTTCAAGATCAGGGTCTGCCGCTATCCCCGCCCTTAGGAGCGCGGCATCTAGATCATCCATCCCCGCCTTCTCCACCTGAAGCAAGAACCACGAATGATTATCGACCCCTCAAAGACAACCAGATGGTTAATTTTTGTTTGTAGTTTCCTATGGATGCACGACAAAGGAAGCTCGGGAGGGAAACAGTACCAGGGAAATCTCGATTTTGACGAGGCTATCAGATGGCCAAGAAAGTAGTGCGTGGACAAAGTGAAACAACACAACACAACAGACCCCTATCCCTCTACATACATGGGGGAAAGAGAGGAAGGATTGGGTGCTTAGAAGACCGGACCTGTGAGTGAACCGGCCAAGCAACTGGTTTACCGGTTCGCCTCTGCTCATGGAACCGTCGCTCGTCCAAAAACACCGTCTCTCATGTCTTTTTTTTTTCTGAACAACGGGTATAGGAGATGGCTTATTTAGACGGTTTTTAGTTTCAGTCTGTGATCACATATTTGGACAGATATCTTTTTATAGAGAGACCTGTATGACTCTCAAGTCACCACAACTGAGAGAGAACTCTGAAGCACCCTCCTCCACCAAGGTAGAGAAGTTCTGCCCCCTTCCCTCTCCCTCTCTCGTCCATTTCAAGCAACACTAACCCCTCTTTGCCGTGCATATGCAGATCTAGGGAGGACAGGAGGAGTGATCTGTGGACGCAAGGAAAGAGAGATCGATGGAGTTTGCTGTGGCGGCATTTAGCGCGGTAGCTGGCGTCGCCGTGTCGAAGCTAAACAGTGTGAAGGGGAGGCCGAACACCGATGCTAGGAGCATCAGTGCGGATCTCAACTCGATCAAAGCTACCATGCTAGATCATGCAGACCATGTCCGGCCTATGAGTTTCTTGCGGGCAGAATATTTTGCACAACTGAGGGCCTTGGCATGTGACATCGAAGACTGTATAGACTGCTTCAACGCCAAGATGACGACCGATGCTGATTTTGCAGACGAAATTGCCCGACTCAAGGAGAGCTCAAAGGAAACGACTGACCGGATACATAGGTTTGGCTTTATTCCTGTACAAGGGGCTGCAGCACAAGAGTCTGCTGTTGCTGTCCCCGCAGAGATTGAGAATCTTCAGTGTTTGATGAGGGGTAAACATGATGCTGATTACCTCAACTGCTTGCTATATTTCTGCTTGTTCCCACCTAATTATCATGTCAGGACTAAGCCCCTGATGAGGAGATGGACGGCGGAAGGGCTAGTAGGAAGAGAACAATCCGCAGTCAGCAATTTGGACAAGTTCATGGAGTCCAGTATCATCAGGTCCACCCAGAAAAGCAGCAATGGGAAGGTGAAGAGATGCCAGCCTACTGGCGACACGATTCGTCAGTACATCTCCCAACGGTCCATGTCCGAGAATTTCATACTGTTATGTCACGGTGCGGCCGCCGAAATGCCGGAGGGACACCCTCGCAGGCTATCTGTGCATCCTTGTGCAAATGTCCCACTGAATTTGCCTGAGAGTTTATCTGATGTCCGGACGTTGGCGGTATTCTCTACTGCTGCGGGGGATCTTGATGAACATGTTCTACGTTTTGCCAATTATAGAGTGCTGCGAGTGCTGGATCTAAAAGAATGTGCTCACCTGAGTGATGGCCATATTCAGGCTATCTACAACCAGGAGCTGATGAAATACCTGAGCATCAAATCAGGCATCATTGATCGGGTTCCAAGGGAAATCGGGAAGCTGAATCAGCTAGAGACACTCGACCTGAGTGGGAGCCCAAATTGTGACGATGCTGATGGAATAGTGACGGTGTACAAAGAAGTCCTCCTGCTGCCCAAACTGAAGCACCTCCTTGGCAAGTTCCAGCTTTCTAGAAGGGATTTCTTTGTTTGGAGATCAGATGTAGAGAGGTTTCTGAGAGCTAATAAGAGTGTGCTGGAGACGCTGTCAGGATTTGTCGTCGGTGGGAGAAATGGATTTCAACAGCTGCTGAGTCTTATGCGGCGGTTGCGGAAGGTGAAGATATGGTGCAAATCCGACGCAAGCCAAGAAAACCTGGGTGTTCTTTCAAGCGCCATTACTCAATACATCAGCGATGGCGCTGGAGCGCCTCATCTTAAGCGGTCCCTGTCGATCGACTTCGGAGCATGCCCAAGAGAGTTCGTGGATGAAATAGACGCAGTGGCGGGCAAGCTCGATTCGCTCAAGCTGCGTGGTCAATTGAGCCGCCTCCCTCCGTTTGTTGCAGAGCTTAGTGCACTCGAGGAGCTCTGCCTTTGGTCGACTGGCCTGCGTTGGGAGGTTATTCGAGAAGGGCTGAGCTTCGTGGGGGGACTGAAATATCTCAAGCTTATTGAAGACAACCTCGGGCTCATCGACATATGGTATGATCACCTCATAAGCATTGAGCGGTTATCCATCGTGTTCAATGATCCAATGCTAATAGACATAACAATCCAAGATGGCGCGCTGCCTTGTCTTGTGTCGCTTCATATCATCTGTCCACAGCTGCTCCTTCTTCCTGGAAGAGCACTTGGCATCAAAATCGCACACATGACTCAGCTGAATGAAGTCGCACTCCATCCTGACGTCGACGTTGGAATAAAAGCTGAATGGCAACGCGCCGTCGACGGCCATACAAATAGGCCTGTACCCGTCCTTTTGTCCATTGAAGGACCCTGATCAATAATGCATACCTCATCAAACAAGGTCAATCCTCTACTCCTCTCCTCTTTTGTCTCCACTCGAAGTATCTTCCATTATCTGAGCTAATTAATTAGAGCATATATACTCTCTCACTATGCATGTGCAGTCGGTGCAAATCAACAATGGAGCCACCTCCCGTGTGCATTGCTGCCAACTTAAGTTGAATGCTGCTGCTCTCCTTGTGTTATGGTTTTCTTCTTATTGTTACTATTATAATTTATCACAAGGTTTACCACATGTTTTTTTACCTTCTTCAAATTATTATTTGCGTGCGTACAATCAGTTGCATAATTTTTTAGAGGGATGAATCCTTACTCTTGCTGTACATCTTATTGTATTCCTCCGAGTGAAGAACTTTGCTATTAACTGGTGTATCATGTTTACTTTTTATCATTATTTAGTCCTGTGTTTTGTATGTTCAACAAGCTTATCTCAACTTGGGGATTGATTTTAGTTGTGTCATGCTTCATACGCATTGTCAAGATCAAAATGCTATTTTGCAAGGCAGGGTCCGGTAGGAATAAATGATTTTTCACAAAAAAATCATAAGAAATGAATCACACAGAAACAGTTTGTGGTGTCCTTTGAATTGTATTATTAGCTTTGAAAATTTCTTTGGGAATCCTTTCTTTGCTTCATATTTTGGAGAATCTAAAAATTTGCTCAAACCTCATGCTTTCATTTTCTTTGAGAAGTCCAATTCAACACATGTTGTTGTCTTCTCTCTCTCTCTCTCTCTCTCTCTCTCTCTCTCTCCCTCTCTCTACATAATTGGGATGAAAGTCATATTGAATTCTACAAGAATCGAAAACACATAATTTGTAACAAAAATTGTTTGATTGCACAAAAGAAAAATGCAGGAACTTTTCTTTAGCATTAGGTGCATGGCATAGTTGTCATAGAAACAAAGAAAATTTCTATGAGCATTGACTTAGTCAAATTTTTCCTTTGAAATTGCATGCAAAATAGGTCATATTTTTTCTAAGACACACTGCTAGTGATTAGAATGTCGCCTCCGACTGAAAAAATAATTTGCATTAATATGACACCAAAGCGTCAAACTTGGGGTTTGATCCCCTAGTGGGCTAGTGGTACCACCACCCTCCTAACCATCAAGCCACAAGTTGGTTCTAATATGGTTTCTAATCATACAAAACAAACAATCTATCTATATATAGAAAAAAAAATGGAATTGATTCCTTTAAAATTCCTGTAGAATTCCTTCAAACCAAATCGTCACCCGGATTTCATATAGGGATCTACAAGACATGGCATCCGATTCCTATATAAATATTTTTCTTGTGTTTCTGCTATCATGTGCAAACATTTTTTAAACATCTCATTTTCTAAACAATAGCAATGTAAAAAATCTAAGCTGGTGTGCTATTTATTATTGCGTCATGTCGTTTGCTTTTCAACTATTTATGATTCAAATTTCAAACCCAGTTGTGTGAAAATAAATGTGGATGGCATTTTTTTGACGTGTGGGACATAGTGGGCAACCGTGACAAGATCTTAAGGGTGATCTTATTTTTGTGGTCACCAGTTATCAAGCATGCCAACGAAGCGATTCCGACTGAAAGCATGACATTAATCCAGAATACATATTGTGGAGTACATGGGTATTGTTCGTGCCGTTTGAAGGTCCTTTTCGGGGAAGCAAATCATCTTATAAATTTGGATTTTATTGAACATAATGTTTTTCGATCTACATAGTGTCCTATTAATAGTTTTCCACCACACGGCATCATTAATTTCTAAACCAAGGGTCAAACTCTCTTCTATTTGTATTGGATTGTTGTGACATGAGACCAATAAGAAAGTTTTCTTTGTCAGAGGAAAGGGAGTATGTGTGAGTAGGACTGCAAACGAGTCGAGTTTGAGCGTGTTGGACTAGGCTCGGCCTAGCTTATACTAAAATTTGAGCAAGCTCGGTATAAAGTGACTTGTGCTCACCTTGTAACGATCTCGAGTCGATCTCGAGCTAAATAATATTTTTTTTTAATAATACAATGCAAAACAAGATAGGGCACAACACAACATAAGAAGCCACTGTAAAATTTGACTTATTGAATACTAGTACCTCCGCTCTAAAAATTTGGCTAAGAATAACAGGATATTTGACACAAACGGCTGACGACATACCATATTGATGCTAAATTATCTCCGTGCTTAATTATGCTTTCATGTTTGCTAGTAGGTAAAATGGAGAAAAAATGTACATAACATATATGATAATAAATTACCTTATTTTATTTAAATATATATAAAGATTATTTCATTATATACGATATCGAGCTAGAATCGAGCGAGCCAATGTTAGCTCAAGATCAGCTCGTTTGTTGATTGAGCTACAAAAAGTGCTCATACTCAGCTCATTTCTTTTTGAGTCAATCTCGAGCAGCTCACAAGTCTCGAGTTTTTCTTGCAGCCCTATGTGTGAGTCATAATTAGATGGAAACAAGATCTACAACCAATAGAAAAATCATCCGTTTTTTAATAAGATATATGATGACCCCAAATAATCCGATATACCTAAATAAGTGATCTGCATTAAACTATTTCTAACATGCAAACACGTCCGAGCGTAGCTCAGGCTCCTTGTGGTGAAACTAACACACTGGGGTTCAAGTCCTAAATTTGGCACTGGTGTTCGTATTTTATCGGATTTATTTCATTTTTTTCGGTGAAGTTCATTCAGTGGATGGAGACATTCTCATCAACTATGAGACGTATGTTGACTTTATCAATCTCAAGATATTGTGTCGGCTCAGTATCTCGCTTATAAGGGTAGGGTGCGTGCGTGCGTTCATTGAAGTGAGTGCATGTGCATGTTGTGAGCATCTGTGTTAAAAAAATCATGTTTTATTGACTAAATTAACGACTAAAAGTTTGAAAAATATATGTACATGCAACTTATATACCCGATTGGGAGAAGTAGTATATGCGTACAACAGCAAATCAGTTCTTAATCCTGACGGCCTGCTCAATAACGTTGCAATAAACAATGTGAATATATATACACTCACTAAAAACACATACGTGCAGTTTATATTTTCATGAAGACGAAGCAAAATACAACATACATGGAAATTAAATAATGGATCGGCAACACACAAATTCATCAAAAGACGATTTTCTTGGGCCTATCAGGTTCGCAGTCGATCTCATGGAACACGACGACATCAGGGCCCGTCTCCGGGCGCTGCAGCGTGAGCGGGCAGCTGAGCTCCAGCCCACGTTTGTTGCCGAGGCCGAGGGTGATAACCCCGGAGAGGCGCATCTCCATCTCGAACACCCCCGTAGCGTTCTGCTTCTCGAACTCCTCGGCTGCCGCGGCGTCAAGCACATACGGGCCCTCGCCGCCGGTGTGGAGCAGGTACGCCTCCCTCTTGAGCGGCTTGTGCCTGTGCCCCTCGTCCGCCACGGTGACGTTGTACAGACGCCGGTCGTGGAAGAGGAAGGTGGCCACCAGAGGCCTGGTGTACGTCATGTCCATGGCCCCATTGAGGTTACGCACTGTGAGGGCGACCGAGGCGGAGATGTTGTACGCGGAGAAGGACCCCCGCGTGCCGGCCAAGGCGAAGCTGTCGAGACGGGCGTCCTCGACGTAGGCCTTGACCTGCGGGGCGACGGCGAAGCGTAGCACCAAGAGCACGGTACCTGCTGAGACGACGAGTGCAGGAAAGGCGTAGCGGAACAACCATGTGAGCGACGACGAGGTGTCCCTTTGCGTACGGAGGTCGCAGCAGGAATCGCGAAGCCTGCGGGAGAAATTCCCCAGCGAGGATCGGGTGCCGGAGGTTGTTGGCATGCTTCCCAGCAAGCCTTTTTTTTCCCAAGTAAACAATGAACAAGCTGGGCTCCAAATCAAATAGGAATTTGGAGTAACTGCACCTTCACCATTGAAAGAAGAATATTAATGATTTTCTTTTGTGATGAAAAGAATATTAAGGATGTGCATTAGCGAAAAATAACCATGCATACAGAGGATAATACGTTTATCTAAATATCTATGTACTACCTCCGTCTAAAAATATAAGTCGTTTTTAGGCTAAAGTAGTCTAAAAGCGTCTTACATTTTGAGATGGAGGTAGTACCTGATATTAAATCACCACATTTGTTCTGTACCATGGGCTTTTGACTTTCAATGTAAATTCATATCGACTTCTTTTTTTTGGAAATTTCATTAATTTCAGTACATTCTGAAATGATTGTCTCCCGGTCAAAATAGTTAAGCAACTATGGTAGTACACACAAATAAAAGAACTTCATAAAATTTTGAAAATATTCGGTTGGATCTCCAGTCAATTCAAGTGGAAAATTTTGTCAATGAAATCCAAAATCACTAAATTTCAGTTATTTCAGCTATGGTGGAAGGGAAACTAGTGGTTGAACCCTACCTCGGTGCACCCACGGTGCAGCCATGCAAGAAAAAACATAACAAAACATTTCGAAAAAAAATCAAAAACTTTATGAAATGATCATCAACAAACGTTAGAGAGGGTTGCCAAGTTTTGTGGTCAAATGTCATCAGAGGAGAACTGTACTATTTTTTTTTTTACAAATTTTGGTCAAACCGTGTACGTACATTTTGAGTGATTTTGTCCTTTTTTGTGTAGAGCTCCTCGGATGTCATTTGATCACCAAAATTTGCAAATCTCTCTAACATTTGTTGATGATCATTCCCACAAAGTTTCAGATTTTTAAAAAAATGTGTAGAATATTCGCAAAAAAAAGGGTGGGTGTAGAACATTCGCAAAAAAAAAGGGTGGGTGTAGAAAAACCACTCTCTTTCCCTCAACTCAAATGATGCAATGTTTGACCAAGTTTGTGGGGAAAAAGTAACTACAATACTAAATTGATACTCTTCCATAATGTAGTGCATACAGATTTAAAAAAAAAATTCATACTTTGCAAACTTTGACGTATTTTATAAAAAAAATATTATATCTATAATAGCAAAAATATAAAATATGAAACTACAACTTATAATTAATCTAATGATATATATATTTGGCATTCTAGATGTAAATGTTTTTCTCCACAAACTTGGTCAAAGTTTGTGACGTTTGACTTTTCAAAAAATCTATATATACACACTAAATTATGTAAGAGAGAGTACAATATAAAAATATATTCAATTGTGTTTCTCATGATACTAACTAGCCTGGATTTGGTTTGGATGCTCCAATGTCTGAAGCTTAATTTGAATGTTCGACGTGGCCTTGACATGAAAATCAACTCAGAAATTTGTTGTTTGGTCGAACAATTTGAAAGTCATCAACACCTTCAAGGATTGTGAAATCTCTGCAACAGGTGCAACACTTATATTTGACGATTTTTGTATTCAGGCTACTGTTCTCACTAAAGTTATTATGTTTTTTGTCCCAGTGATGTCAATTTTGTAGCTCATATGTTAGTGCGAGAGTGTGGTCCTTAACTAAGTGTCTATTTAGAGGAACCTCAAACTTTGATCGTTCCCTTGATGTGGGTGTTTTTAATATAAATAATGCTTACCAGAATGGCATTCCCTCAAAAAATAAAACTAGAAATTCCTCGACTGCATTTACAGCTAGTCTATTCAGATCACTCATGCCATGATAGTTTGCAGGAAGCCCTAAGGGGCACCAGCCCACCTAATCTTTTTTCCCATTAAATCACTTACATAGGCAATAGCTTAATTTACAATATGTTCCTCAATATTTTTAGATGAAAGGCGTTAGTTGTAACCCTAATAAATACTGGCAAACGAGATGAGGATATCACTTACTCAATATTATTGTGGCATGTTACCCGTAGTAAGGTGTATCATAGCAAGTATCATGCATGTCAACTAGACAATTTTGTAGAGGTGACATACAATAAATGAAAAAAAAATGGCTCGATATCTTATAATGTACTACATCAATGATAAATGATGTGCTACTATGCATCATGTAAGACAATAAAAGAGGTCATACTAATCTATGATTTTAAATTATGATGCTATTTTCTAATACTCCCGCTACAAACAGCCTGGCATATGTTCCTCAATACTATTAAGCAATAGTCTATCTAGGGCACATTTAGATGTGTCCTAGTTGTTGCACATCTAAATGATTCAATGAAACTTAAAAAAATGAAAAAAATATTAAACCGCATGAATATCCACGTAAAATCAATGACATAGAACTTAGATGTGCAATACTTCCCACTATGACCAATAGGGTATATCAAGATGTGCTTTAGCAAAACCGTAAGCAATAGTAATGTGTTAGGGTGATAATTAAATTTATTAACTAGGGTTGAGCTGGTACTCCGAAGAACTATTGGAAACAGTTCTGAGATATTTCTCCATAGGTGACATGGCTACGTGTCCACAAACCTCCCACGGTATCCGACATCCATATCCGATGTGCGCGGGTAAGTGGGCACCGTGCGTCGCCTAAAGTTGTGGAAGAGCTCCGATCCTAAAGTTGTGAAATTTCGGCAAGCGTACTATCAGCTTTGCTACTATATTGTCTACTAGTAATGCATACTATTCCACCCGGATGTGTACACCGCCTAACTGATGTGTACCTAAAACAAGATGCGCCACACACGTTTCTGTCGAGACTCGATTGAATCTTGTGACTTTGTACTAGCTAGACGCAACACACCAAAGCTTAGACAAGTAGACGCAACACACCAAAGCTTAAGCTTAGACAAGTAGACGCAACACACCAAAGCTTAAGCTTAGACAAGTAGACGCAACACACCAAAGCTTAAGCTTAGACAAGTAGACGCAACACACCAAAGCTTAAGCTTAGACAAGTAGACGCGACACACCAAAGCTTAAACAAGCAGGCGATGCCGGACGCAACAAGTTTCTTTCAGGTCAGTCGGACTCAATCTGGATTCCCTGCCTGCTGAGCAGCCTAATCAGAATCTCTCGTCCACAGGCTGCTCATCCTCATCTGCCTTGGGGATAGAGAATTGAAGGTCCACAATACGTACAACACAAGGACGTGTCACCCTCGTCCTACACGGCTTTGAAAAGCCCACATGGCCATCAGACCATGACTTTGGGATGATGGGCTCACAAAAACCGGGAAACCGAATGCGGAACCGCCACTGAAATAAAGTTGACCATTTCTCGGGTTTTTTTTCTCTGATATATGCTGGTTCGGTTTTTTTTTTGCGGGGTGGTTCGGTTTGCACTCTCGTTAACCGAATTAATTTTGGCACATTTGAACTGGAGAAGGCCCCCCCTCAAAAATAAGAACTGGAAAAGGCCAAATTATACAGTTCTCCATTTTTTTCCTTTTGTGGAACAACCGGTTTTTTACCCGCAAAAAAAAGTAGAACAACCGGTTTTTATTTATTTTTATTTTGAGAACATGTTGAACAACCAGATCATACATGTGATGCGTCAAGGGCTGATTTGTACTGAATGATTGCTTAAGGCCCAACTGCCCAAACCAAAGCCTGCTCGCGTAGCCCTAGTAAGTACGTAGCATATACTTGTCTCAAAAAAAAAAACGTAGCATATACAAGACCAACGCCTGAAGGAAAACATAATAGGGCGCTACTGTTATGGACCCATTATTTCTTTTTTATTTAACTTTTATTATAAAAAACCGTAGGAACCGCCTGAAGGAAAACGTAGCATATACTTTTATTAGTGCCTCTAATCGTATGGTTGCATGGGTCCTGCTCAATAGGCATGCCGACTATTTTCTCTTTTACTTCATTTTTTCTATTAATTGTATCTTTATTTTTTTAGAATCATTTATTGTATCTTATTATCCCTTCTACATGCATCCCTCTAAGGAGCAACAAATAGGAACTCCCCATAGCTTGGAGGCCTAGCAAGAGTAACAGACATCATGTGCTATTGCACATGTGTATGTTGACTAGCAAAATTCAGTATCATCTCCTCAGAACTTACATGAAGGATGATATCTTAGCACAAACGACCATGAATGCCCCGCAGATGGGCGTTGGCAGTGAATGCAATTATTAACAGAGCCAAGGGTGACACTGAGAAGCAGTGGTGGCGCTACACTAATAAAATAGGCCGGGCCATGCTAGGCTTTCACTCGTACATAATGGTTGTTTCGCTCACTAACTACTCCCTTACTCATGCATATTCCGTAGACTGGGCGGGCCATGACATGGTTTAGCCCTAACTAAGCTCCGCGAGTGCTGGGAAGTTTTGTGACCTTGGACTTCTTGACGATGGCGACCTGGCGAGCAAGGGGTGGTATATCGCGATCACGCGTAGGGATGGTGGGTAAGGTAATTTAGGTGGTGAGGAGGGAAGGTACCAAACGGAGCAAGACAATGGTGACGCATGTGTCTTCATTGAGCGCAAGTTTGAAGAGACATGTAATGTGGCCCAATTACTAACGAAATGCAATGGGCAATCGTCAAGAATTGTCGAGGACCACGTGTTGGAACAATCGTCACAAGTAGAGCCTTCGATGCCGACATGGATACCTCCTATTTGATGCCGGTAAGTGTCAAATGGTGGAGGCTTCCCACATGTTCAAGAGTAATAGGCCAGCCCCGTTCCGGCGATGCATTGTTAGGTATTTGGGGCGCTCTGTTAAGTAGTTTCCTTTTGATCTTCTTCTTCAGGGATTCTATGGATTTTCCACCGAAAAAATGTTCAATGAGTTCAAAAAATATTCATTGTATCACGTGCTTAAAAATGTTCAATGTATATTAAAAAAATGTTAACCCAATATTTCAAAAACGTTCACCGTACAATAAAAAAGGTTCAACCTACTATAATACAAAAAATATTCAGTGTGTATTTAAAAATGTGCACTATATACTAAAAGTGTTCACTGTACAGTAAAAAAGGTTCAACGTATAATACACAAAAAATTTCATTGTCTGTTTAAAAAATGTTCACTATATATTAAATGTGTTCGTTATGCATTAAAAATATAAATATTTTATAAAATTCTCAATATGTATTGAAAAGATGTTCATTATACGTTAGGAAAATGTTCATTGTATAGTGAAAATAAAAATATAAAAACATAAATTAAAAGAAATAGAAATAAAAAAACCCACCAAAATCGGAATAAAACCAAAAAAAAAGATCCATCTAAACTGGAATAACCCAGAAAGGAGAAAAAGGAAAGAAAAACGAAATCCAGATTAATTAAAAATAAAAGTAGGACAAACCAGAAATCGGAAGAATAACAATAAGTTTCACTGGTCGAGAGTAAACAACTTCAACTTGCGTTGGCCAGGCAGGGAGTACTCACAGGCATCATGCCTATTGGAAGATGCATGCAGGCGTAAAATAGGATTGTGGGAAACCCTATTCTGCAATTATGGTGCTAGAAATAGGTGTTATGGTATGTAACACCCACACAGCCTTCCGATCTCTTACATAGTGGGCCGGCCCATATTGTTTTTTTTCACCGGTATTGAAAACCTCCTAAAGTTTCCCCCGGTTTTTCGGGGCATGTCTTTCACAGGAAGGGATTTTCTAGTTTTTTCATGATTTTTCTAAAATTCATGAACTTTTTAAAATTTCATGAATATTTTTCAAGTCCATGAACTTTTCCCAAAATCATGCGTTTTTTTAATATGCGAACTTTAAAAATTCCATGAATATTTATTCAAAATATCGAAGTTTTTCAACTACATTAACTTTTTTCAAACCCGTTAAATTTTTTCTAAACCAATGAACTTTTTCTTACTTCACAATCATTTTAGCAATCACAAAAACTGGTGATCGACTTTTCCCTGAACTTTTTTTTGACAGGGAAACCTCGGTGTTTTTTTGTTTAGCCAAAAGTGTTACTACGTTTATTACAAAGGCCACCAGAAAAAGGGTGGATCACCATCCCAGCTAAAATCTGATTGAGTTTAATAAGAGGGCTTTGCCAGCTGATGCGTGAGTCGGTTGGCTTCCCTTGGGACAGTGTGCAAAGGAGATGCCATCAATCATATGGTCCTTAGCAAAACATTCAGATAGAATTGCAGCATAAGGATTGTAGATCTCCATCTCGCCATTGCATGCAGTAACCAGCTCCAAAAAATCAGCTTCAAAAGCCACATTCGTGCACCCCTGCCTATGGGCAAGATCAATCCCTTCTAGCAGCGAAAGAGCATCCGTCGAGCAGGCATTGGGTACACACGTATGATAAGTTGTTGCGCCAGGAACAACTTCTCCTCATTGGTTTTGTTGAGCAGCACCGATAGCACCTGATCCATTATCATGGAAAGCAGCATTGGTGTTTACCTTTTACAAAACCGTAGCTAGGTTTTGAAGCAACTGTTATCATGCGTCTCGACGCAGGAACAGTTGCGACAAAATCTTTCTCAAGTAAATAGTCTATGTCCTCGGTTCCATCCTGATAGATCGAGCACTGATGGGAAACTGGAATATGTCTCCCCGCAAGAATGGCTTTTGCTGGTCTCTCGAAACAGATTTTTGCCCCGTTTTATATATAAAGCAACAACCGAACAGAGTACACGGTGGAACGATACAAGAAGATGAGGTGACACATGCGACTACGCTATCGAAAAATAATACAGGTAGGACCAAATACAACACCACGATTCGCCCTAAACACCTAAGCTCCATGACAACGCCCCCAAGAGGGAGAACGGCGTAGAGCATCGTCGTTGCCAAGTCCAGGCGAACAAAGGTTTTCACCCGGAACCCAGCCGCGGAGAGGAGCACCACAACAATGTCTTCAAGAAGAGAGTGTCGCTCGCGAGCGTCGCCGTCGTTGGCGCCAGGTCGATAAGCTTTCGCTTGGCCGCTCCCCCGTGCCACCACAAGGCCTCCAGGACGAGCGCGATGAGATGGGAACTCCATATCCAGATCGAGGCAACGCCACCGCCAGATATATAGAAAAAATGTTGACCTTGTTTAAAAACTGTTAATATTTTGTTTAAAAAATGTTAATCAAGCATTTAAAAATGTTAAAAATATATAAAAATTTGACCATGTATTCAAAAAATGTTAATTTTGTATTTGAATTTTCTAAATCAAGGTTCAATTTTTTTAAATGCGTATAGATAAAATATTGACCATGTATTAAAAAAATTTAAACATGCATTAGAAAAATGTATTAGATATGTACCAAAATCGTGTATAAAAAAATAATGAAAAACCATGGGGTAAACCAAGAAAAGCAAAGAAAAAAGGAAAGAAAAGAAAATAAGCATTGAAAACCGAGAAATAAATAAAGAAGACCGGAGCAAAACAAAGAAAAAGAGAAGGAAATAAAAAACAATTAGAACCATGAAGAGAACAAATAAAACCAAAGAAAAGGAAATAAAACCAGTGAAATGGAGTAAGAACGAAGAAAAACCGTGAAAAAAATAAAGAAAAACAAACAACAAAAATAACCTGGAAAATCCTATGAAATACGGCTCTATGCCCTCTAAGTAGGTCGCTCCCTACTTTACCACTAAACTATACTCGCAACATTGTAGATTATGGTATAAATAAAACTCTTCTGTAGCTCACTGGTTAGCAGCGCTAGCTATTAGTAGTATATTGGAAACCCGGGATCGAATCGTGGTTGCTTTCCTTTTTCATCTGTATTTCTTTCAAAGTCGCTATTGGGCTGGCCTGGAACTTTAGATGCACGCGGCAAGACATCCTATCATCTCACTAAATGCGAGACATTGTCGCCGCGAGCCAGCGCACCGTCGAGAGAGAAAAATAGGGAGCAAAGATGGGCCGTGGTAGCGAAGTCTAATGGCCGTGGCTTGCTAGCCCGTCTGCGTGGGCGCCAGTTTCCGATCCGGTCGCTGCCCGAGGGCGGCCAATAGTCCGAAATTATTAATTAAGGAGTACTCGTTGCAAAGAACACTTCATCTTCTCATGTCACGACAAGTGGCGCATATGCCGCGCGCCACTTGTCGCAACCGGGGAGTTTTCCCTTTTTTCGTAGATTCGTTTATTCAAAACGTTTTATCTCTTAAACCGTGCGTCCAAATCTCAAACCGTTTTCATCATTGGATTTCTCGCGTCGAGATCTTCAAAATTAGATCCCATGTTGATAGGTTTTAACGAACTTTTTTTTCAAAAAAAAAACCGGACGAAAAAATCAAACCGGGAGCACGGTTTTTTCCCTTTCCGGAAGAGGCACGCCCGTGCCTCTCGCGAAATCACAACCGTGCCTCTCGTGGAAGCAAAACCGTGACTCTCGTGGAAAGAAAAAAAAAACAGAAAATACGTTTTTTTTCCTTTCCGAAAGAGGCACGCCCGTGACTCTTGCGAAAGCACAACCGTGCCTCTGGCAAAAGCAAAAACCGTGACTCTCGCGAAAGAAAAAAACAGAAAACGCCTATTTTTCCCTTTCCGAGAGGCACGGCCGTGACTCTCGCGAAAGCACAACCGTGCCTCTCACGGAAGCAAAACCGTGACTCTCGCGAAAAAAAAACAGAAAACATGTTTTGTTTTTCCTTTTCCGAGAGGCACGGCCGTGACTCTCACGAAAGCACAACCATGCCTCTCGCGGAAGTAAAACCGCGACTCTCGCGAAAGAAAAAAAACAGAAAATGCGTTTTTTTTTCGTTTCCGAAAGGCACGGCCGTGACTGTCGCTAAAGCACAACCGTGCCTCTCGCGGAAGCAAAACCGTGACTCTCGCGAAAGAAAAAAAAACAGAAAACACGTTTTGTTTTTCCCTTTCCGAGAGGCACGGCCGTGACTCTCATGAAAGCATAACCGTGCCTCTCGCGAAAGTAAAACCGTGACTCTCGCGAAAGAAAAAAAAAACAGAAAACGCGTTTTTTTTTTCGTTTCCGAAAGGCACGGCCGTGACTCTCGCTAAAGCACAACCGTGCCTCTCGCGAAAAAAACGTGACTTTTCACGAAAGAAAAAAAAAAGTAAACACGTTTTTTCGCGCAAACTTTTTTTTCAAATTCTTTTTGGTCGAAACGCTAAGGAAGACCATGGAAAAACCAAAATGTCAAAAAAACTAGGAAAAAACCGTTTAAAAAGCCGAAAATGCGTGCGGAAAAACAAAAAAAATATCTGGAGGGAGAGTCCAGAGCGCGACACGTGGCGAATGACTGAGAGCGCGCCAAGTGGCGCTGATCGTTGCGAGTCTCCCTAAGGAGCGCTCGTTAACTAGTTGCTCCCCAATAGTCCAGCCTTCGCTGAAGGGCAGCCACGAATGCAGCTGATCAATAATCCTTCCTCTGCTGGCTGTTTTCGGTATATTTTTTATCTTTTCTATTTTTATTTTCTATCTTTTTTCTTTTACATTTTTTCATAAATTCCATTTTTGAAATAGTTTCATTTTTAATTTTTAGAATGTTCGAAATCCCTAAATTTTACGATTTTAAAAATTGTTCATGTGTTGAAAAAATCTTGAAATCTTAAAATATTCAAAAACTTCATATTTTATTATTTCATCATGTTTTCAAAATTTTCACCTTTTTAAAAATTGATGGGAATTTGAAATATATTCACAATTTAAAAAAATGATTGGAATAAGAAATTTGTTCATTTTTTATTATGTTTTCACAATTCAAGAAGTTGTTTGGAATCAGAAATTTGTTTGTAATTACAGAAAATCTTTACACTTTGATTTTTTTTGTTCATGTTTCCAAATATTTTTGCATTTCAAAAAATTTCTCACAATTCAAAAGTATTGTATGTAATTAGGAATTGGTTCACAATTTGTTCACTTTTTTAAAACAGATTAAAAAACAACATGACGAAATTTGTTCACAATTTATGGGTGAAACACAGCATGAAAAGCCGAAATTTTGATTTGTTGGAAAAGTGGGCCAGCCCATTTGTGAAGGCTTCAGCGAAGCCACTCCTACTTGTCGTACACGACGAGCGTCAACTGGGAGCTCTCTAAGATTTGCCGCCAACAGGCGCGTAGCCCGACTGAACACCCGGTGCCTACAAAATGGATGGACCAAAAGACGAGGCCAAAAAACACTTCAACATTTTACCAATTTCCACACACCACCTCGTGTCACGCTGGTCATTCGATCACATAGATGCTTCCTATTAATGGTAAGCTCAAGCAGCATTTGAGAATTAACATGACTCTGCCGTTTGCAACAAAATAAGGAGTGAATAGCAGAAAACCACCACATTAAAGCATAGATTTGCAGAAAGCACTCTTTTACGAATTTCGTCCAGAAAACACTGATTCCGGGCTTAATCTTTTGCAGAAAGCACTGATTCATTGTTTTAGGCATTTTAACCTCGATTATGACAGGTGGGGCCTTTTTTGTGACGTGGCGTAACGGTTCGGGCTAGATGTCGTTAGATGTTTTGTTTGCCAAAAACACCTCCTTGAACAAACAAAAAAGCCAACACACCCTTCTCCACTAGCCCCGCCGCTGGCAGACCTGCTCACGACGACGCCCCTTCTCTCTCTCTCTCTCTCTCTCTCTCTCTCGCAGAACACGCAGCACGCAGCATGAGCCGTCCCCCAAATCCTCGCTGCCTCGTCGGTCTTCAGCGGCCAAGAGGACCATGGCCGTCCCAAGCAGGCAGCAGGACTGCAGGAGCACACGGCCTTCGTCGGCCAGCACTCCCCTCGTCTCCTTCGCTAGATCCGAGTGGTCGCGGTCTCTCCGGTCGACCCGTGCGCCTCGATCGTGGCCGCCGACTTCGACCTGGACTAGCCCGTGGCCGTGGCGGGCGCGAAGCCAGAGCTGCCGCTGGTCAGGCGCTGGTGGAACTCCTCCTTGAGGCACGCCACGGTGACATGCAGTGCTGCTTCGACGTGCGGGCCGGCCTTACAGAGGGCCCCGCCTCGGACTCCAGCGTGGGGCCGGCGCTGGCCAGACGCGGCCCGCAAGGAGGTGGAGGGAGCGGGCGAGGCCGGTGAGGAGCGGTGCAGGCGTGGCCGTCGAGGCGTGCAGCGCATGCGGTGGCCGGCGGGGAGCGCCTGCGGGGATGAGCGAGATGGGCGAGATCGGGGGCTGATTGCTTTTTGCTATTATGAATGAAGGGTGTCTATGCAAAACATCAGGGACTATTTTGTAAATTCGGCACTAACCACTGTCTAACGCCATTTGTGATGAATCGTTACGCCAGTCAGCAAATATGGGACCCACCTGTCATAATTGTGCTTAAAACAGCCTAAGTCGTTGATCAGTGTTTTTTGCAAAAGATTAAACTCGAAATCAGTGTTTTCTGGCAGAAATTCGTAGATGAGTGTTTTCTGCAAACCTATGCTTCAATGTGGTGGTTTTCTGCAATTCACTCCAAAATAAGCCTCCTTTACTTCCTTTTGGCCTCATTACTTACCAGCATTATTGAGCCAGAGATGGCGTAAGAAGTCTGCTAGGAATACGACATGTCTTGCTCCAGCAAAACCAACACTCAATGACTCAAGTTTTTGCTATCAGGTGGAATACCCTTCCCCAATCATTGAATTAGCAGTAAATTGACCAGTAGATTTGGTTATTGTGAAAGTGAAAAGTATCATCCATTCATTTCAACTAGTTAGAAAACCCTTTCTCTAGAATGAACCTGATGTCATTTCCCCATGTTTGACCAGGTATGAGCATACCAAAAAAAAAGAAGCAAAATTAGCAAAATTGAAGTGTGTATATCTTTGAGTTATTCTTAACATGACTCCCAAACAATTTTCATGGAAACAAAGAGTCTTCGATATCAGATACTTTCAATTAGAGCGTATGATGACCCTGAAACATGTCCACTGAACTCATCACATGCTTGATCAGTAAACTTCCTGGCAACACGGTTTATGGTGTTAATTTTACAAGGTTCATGATAATGTTGATTCCCTGACTACGTACTTTACTCTTCACTTTTTGTACTTTCATGTCATCTAGTGCTCCTCACAAGACCAAGACATGTGATCCAAAGCATATTGAGATATTTCTCCACGTACAGATGTACTAGTTGTTGATTTGCTAGGAAGTTTACAGCCGGCAAAGTAACATGCTCTGTCTGTTGTTCTGTGCCTCATAAGCACAAGATACTTTCTTTACTTCCTTACCCGCCATCCAACTATTTAGCCCCCACTCGACTGCATTCCTGCACTAGTTCATGCCCGTGTTTGATAATACCTGCTCCACCCACTCACTCGTCAATGACCCGCTGAAACTTACACTAACATGGTTGCTGAATACATGGAACCTCAGTATCTCTGTCTGCTATCCATAGTGGGAGACACAAAGTATCATATCTCAGAGATCAGTTGTGTACGCAAACCTACAGGGGGGAGGAAAAAGGAGCCTCCAAACAGTCCAGATCTTTGAGTACCATCAAGTGTGAAACTGGTCTGTCCATCATCACACAGGCCCGCCTTTTCTCAGTGGCGCTCACTCTCGCTACTTTTCCTGCAGCTGTTAATTTCTGAATCTGATGATCTATGATTGCAGCTGCACGGTTGCTCTGCTCACACGGTAAGCATGAGCGGTCAAAATGTCAAAGCCAACTTTGACATCACCACTCCACAGCTTAATCGTGCATTGTTATATCCCTTGTTCATGATAGCAGAGCCACTAGCTTGTAGGGTGCTAACAAATGGAATCTGGCTAGATTTTTGGTGGTGACATGACAAAATCTGTCTAGTCTGGATGTCTGAACCTTTCTAAAAAATTATGGAAAATCTCTCTAATATTCGTGTCTGAATCTGGCTAGGTGGGCCATGTACTTGGTTCCTTCACCTTACTCCTAATCAAACGGAATACTAGGGTAATAATCTGATTACTCAGTAGATCTCTCTTGGTCTGAAGTTACGCATGAAGTAGTCACTGCTTCCATCTTTCTTCAGACTGCAGATGCCACGCCAAACCGGAGCAGCACTGCATCGGCATATCGATCTGCACATATTTTGCAATTTATTGTGCACAACAAAACATTTACTGAACCCAGACAAGATCTGCTTAGCACTGCGAATATATGGCTCAAAAACAGGAATAAATAAACCACATGTGCTGGGGGGAATTGATATCGATGAGCGGAGCAGGAAAATAGTCCTTGGAAGGAAGCAAGCTCACCAGCTCATCATCATCGTCATGTTTTTTTCGACAAAGGGTGAATTTTATTGGCTCAAAATGAAGCATCAAGAGGATTTTTTTTTAGAAAAGGAGGATGACCCCGGCCTCTGCATCTGGGAGATGCATACGGCCACTTTATTGATTATTCTCGAGGACCGTACAAAGTATTACAACAATGTGCCTGAATCCACCATCTTGGCAACATATGCCGCTACTCCTATCCAATATGATGAAGGGGTGCTAGCTGGGCCACTACCCAAACCACTCACCTAACTAACATCAAAAGCCGGAAGCCGAAACTCATTCGGAAGCCCCAGCCGAGCCACATACCGGGTCTAGGGCACAATCCGGTCAGACGCACTCGTGTGTCGTCGCCGCCATCTTCCACAGGTCTTCAGATCATATTGAGGCTTCTACCTTGTCTGGCCACTCTGCCATCGACGTCACCATGACGCCAGATAGCAACCTCCTCCTGCGTGAGCCCATCTCCGCGCATCGGACGTCGAGTCTCCACAGCGCCATGCCATCGATCTCCGCCGCCATCAATGTGTGAGATGAAGCACCGCTCCACCATCCCTCCAGCCAGCACTTGCTCCAAAACGATGCCCCCAGAAGGGAAAGCGATAAAACGCCATCATCATCCGATCCGGAAGACCCAGATCTGAGGTTTCCCCTTGAGCACCCCGAGCCTGATGGCGCAGACTGCCGACGATGCCTCGACCATCGGCAGTAGGTCCACCAGACGAGCGTCGCCTACGTCGCCGCAGCCTCCAAGATGAAGCTGACCAGAATGCATGTGTCGACGCCGAACCGCCACCACTTCCACCGCCGCTTGAGCAGCCCCCGAGCAACGCCTTCAGGAAGGAGCACGCCACCGTGGTGTCGTCGTTGCTTGGAACAGGGGGGTCTGAGGTTTTCACCTGAGCTCCTGGGAGGGGTAGAAGGAAGGAGGTCCTCTCCGAAGCCTCCAACGAGGGAAGCAACACCCAAAGGCACTGCCATCGGAGTGGCCGCCACGCCGGCCAAGAGATTCCCCCGGAACCCTTCCAGCCACCGGATCTGCAAGGCCAGCACCCATGAACGGTGGCCGAAGCCACCAAGGGCCGGATCCGATACAGATCGGAATAGATCGGGGTCGAGGACGAACATCACCATGGCCACCAACATCCAGCGAAGAACCGTCGCCGCAGCCGAAGCCCACCACCTCCCCGCCATCCACATGGCCAGGGAAGTGGCCCACCTGTCCACGCCGGCGCCGCCCGCCGAAGCTACGCCGCGTGCCACCAGCCAGGGCCGCCGCCATGGATCCGAGGCTCTCCACGAGGGTCGCGCCCGACCAGCGCGAGCGCCAGATCCCGCCGCCACCGGCCGCCAGCGGGGTGTTGCCCGCCGCCGATCGCCGACGACGAGCGCCAGATCCCGCCGACGGGCGCCGCCAGCACGCAGCCCGCCTCGTGCAGCCCTCCACGCCAGCCACCGTGGCAGGCCAGCGTCGCCGCGTCCCGCACAACGCCGCGTTCCGGCCAGGGTAGATCGCCCCACGGCGATCCCGCCTCGCGAGAAGGAGAGAGCGCCCCGCCGCCGCCCATGCCGGGCGGGCTTCGCCCGCCGGCACGCCCTGGCGGCAGCGAGGGGAGGGATGGGGAGAGGGTCGCGGTTCGGCGGCGGCTAGGGTTTCCTCCCCTGCCGCCCGTGGGAGCGCCAGAGGAGGGACAGAGGAGGGACCAGCATCAAGAGGATACAAAACATGATGAGCACACACCCGGCCTCTGCATAGCGATGATGCACACAGCCGACACCAACACACACGCAAAAATACGCCAACAACTAGCAATGTCATATAAGACCAAAGCTATATTATGTGTAGGCGTGAAAAAAATAGCCCCAAAGCGACCAGATCCGCTACCGGCAAACTGCAGCAATGACCATATCCGCACCATTCATCTTATGACACCAAATGAACAACGAGATTCTTCAACGGCAATGCCTTCAGGAAGGGAGTGGCGCTCAAGCGCCGCCGTCACCGGATCCAACGACCAAGGCCAGAATCTAAGTTTTCACCCTGAAGAATTAGTCCGAACATATCCGAGCAATGCCGTCAACAAGGTAACGACGTAAAATAACATCGTCATTGCCAAGTATAACCGACTCGGTTTAGACATGGGCTTTCACCCCGGAGCTCGAGACCGGATGCACGAGTAGCACCACCATCGCAGTCACTTGTGTTGTCTGCCACCTCTTTTCCACGATTCCAACAACTAAATGCGATATGTGACCGCAATCGCTGCACAACCATCCCTATGCGTCAAGCCGTTGTCTATAGTTTGCATCTCACCGCCAAAGTCAACCACCTCTGAAGAGATGAACCCTCCTGAAAGATCTTTGGGTGTCAACCGCTGTCGTGGAGCCGCTGGAGGTCGTTGCATGACAGTCAGTGCCGTTGGTAGCCACCACCACCTGGCCGGTACGATCCGAATCACCGCCATCAAGCACACCAGATCTCACAACCACGCCGGGTCGCCGGCATGCCCTGTTCCAATCTGGTGTACCAGCAAGAGGGGCCTATGGCCGGAGGTGGGATGGTTGTAGCGCTCTTGCCACCCATGTACTGCATGCGTCAGGAGCCGAAGTTGGCCGTCCAGCCGCTACATGCCCCGGCCAGCGAGAAGACATGATCCGTCCACACCGCCGGCTAGGTGAGGGGACGAAGGAGGTAGCGCAACTCGAATCAGCGACCACACCATCAAGCAGCAGGACAACGCGAGAGCGGACAGCCTGCCGAAGGCCATCGCCGAGAGCAGCGTACACGCCCCGCCGCCTAGCTCCAAGCCTAGCAGAACCGGCCACTTTGCGCCTTCCGATGGTCCCACCGCCGCCGGCGCTGGCCAGGCTTTGCCGGCGACGCCCTCCGGCGGCGGTGAGGGGAGAGGAGGAACCGGTGTAGGCCTTGGGCCGCCGGACTGGGGCGCCCCGGTGCGACTTAGCAGGTTACCAGCACACATGCATGAGACCATGCATAGAGGCAGGCAGTGGCTGCTTTGCTGAGTTTTTGTTCAGTTGCGTTTGGAATGGGTCCTCATAAGCAAAAAAAAGGTGTTGTTTGCATGGCTCAGATGAGATGCCGCGTGAAGAAAAGTACGTGCCCCATGTTACTCTGCATTATCCACGGACAGTTAGTACTAACTGGGTTTAGCTATGCGGTCGGTCTCAGAGTCTGGGTCAGGTCAGCCAGATGCATGCAAAGATGCCGGTCAGCAGAGACTTTCAGAAAAACACACATACAGTTGGTCAGGAATGATGGTAGTACCTATATTACTGCTGGCTGCTAATTTACCTGTGACCACGCGTCGATCAGCATTTAGTTGTAGGATCACCTACTACTCCTGGATCGATCGAGGAGCAGCATATACAAGTACACCATGGCGCTGGAATGGCCATAGCAGATGAGTCCAGCGGCTCCATACACCAACAAATCCTCCCTGCGGAACCACAAGGACACGCGCATGGTCCATGCATGGAGGCATGTTCCATGTTAGTACTAGCTAGACTTTTACAGGTAAGTACTTCCTATGTAAACTAGAATTTCAGAGCATCTATAACCGGAGTCCTGTATCCGCTCCCAAACATCCGGGGGCACTAATAGAAAAAGGGGCTTTTACCCCGGTTGGTAAGGGCCTTTTGTCCCGGTTTTCGAACCGGGACTAAAGGGTCGTTACTAAAGCCCTAACCCTTTAGTCCCGGTTCTTACACGAACCGAGACAGAAGGTCCTCCACGTGGAGACACGAATAGAGAGAAGTGTCCTCTCTTATCTCCGTGCTTGGTCGACGCTACATACTATATACGTATGGAGAGGACTGGACACGCTAGCTAGTAAGCAAATGAAGGTAACAGAAGATCGTCATGAACATATGCATACAGAGAGAAGTGATATCGACCACCTCTCCTTCTCCGAGATATTGGTCGAACAACAAGTTCTCGTATATATATCTGACACTACCGGCTACATATATACAATAATTATCTCTTACAATATAATCTCCTAATTAAATTGTAAGAACACAGGGTCCATATAGTATTCTCCGTTTTCAGCGATCAGGTGGTCAAGGAAGAATGCCGCCAATTCCTCTTGAATTGCTCGCATACGATCTTCTGCTAGGAGTTCATCCCGCATCCGAAACATCTAATTTGAAGAAGGGGGTCAATACATATATATATGAATAAATGAAACTCGACACAAATGATGGTAATAAAATAAAATTGTGAATATTATTGCTTACGCACTTCATATTGTTCGTCAGAGTAGCCCCGCTCACAGGTCGTGTGGCGGATAGACTCGCAAACGTAGTATCCACAGAAATCATTCCCTTGTTCCTGCCACAACCACTTTACAAGAAATAAAGGTCAATCTAACTGATAAGCAAGCATGCTAAATGGTATTGATGAAACTAGCGCTTGAATCACTAGGAGATGTGCGGAACATGCTACTATAGTACTTACTTTCGGGTGTCTAAATTGCAGCTTCTTCGGCAGTCCCGGAGCTTTTGTGGTGAATTTTCTCCAAACCCTGCCAGACAAAGAAAACAATTACTTGATATTAGGAAATGAACAAAGTTGCTGATATGGTGGATAATGATCGATTTAACTTACTTCTCGAGCATTTGAGTCATGTCCGCATAGTCCTGGGGATCTTTTCGTCTCGAGTCTAAGACGGTTACTACTCCCTGCTCAAGCTTAATCTCTAGGAGAATATAGTGAAAGCTGCGCATGCATGCATAAGTCATCAATTACATTACCATAATCTGGACTAATAAGGGAAACCAAATATGCACAAGACAGTAACACTCACTTGAAGTTGTAAGGAAAGAGTATTATATCTTTGTTTTGATTTAATACCAACGATCGTAGCAAGTTGGCCTCGGCTTCTTTGGCATGTTTTTCAACCGTATATGCATCTATGAGATTTGTGTTAATGAACCAAATATCACCGATTTGTCTTTTCTTCAATTCGGCGATCTTCAATCTGCATAATATAGTGAGGATAATTATAAATACATGCAATGAAAGAGCTGACCTATATAGAGAGACTTAATGACAGAAGTAGTACTACTTACAGACAGTAGCAAGTGATCGTTGATTTATCGAGGGCCTTTTGATTGAAAAACTGGAAGAACTCCTCAAATGGAACATTCAGCAGTTCAATTCCAACGAGGTCATGCTCCGGTTTAACTCTCAGCGTCAAAGTATTCATCCCATCAGACTCTCTGCAGGTTTTCATGTACCAATCATGTAATCTTCACATCATCATTGTTAGAGATCTTTCATCTTTGACGAGAGGCTTCCCGTAATGGTATTTGTGTTCGTCCACCTCCATGATTTCATAATGTACATCGTCGGGCAGGTAATCTCCAAGATTGCTATAACCGGCCACCATCCTCGGATCATTAGCGACGATGTCTTTAGACACCTTGAGCGGGGGGCACGATTGGTTCGCTTGTTCGCCGAGCTGGGTAATTTTTTTCCCAGCTCGTCGTTCTTTTAACCTTTGATCACTGACAGTACTTCCCGACCGCTCCGCTTCGACAAATGTCTTTGCAATAATGCGCTCATAGTTGCCTTTCGGCGGAGACTTTGGTGGTTTTGTCACGGCATCCAGAGTGCGCTTCGCTTTCACCAAATCTACCTTCTCCTCCGGAGGTGGATGTTTCTTTGCTTTCACCCCTTCAAAGAAGTTCTTCACTTCGGCTCGCACGATCTTCGCGTTCTCCTCCTCGGTCCTCTCGTATGGTAACTTCTCTGGAGTCTTCAGAGAAGGACCCAATCTGTATTGCCTCCCGCCTCTGGCAGCTGTACTGCTAGACGCCGGCAGAGCAGACGGAGCGGCTGCAGTTGTCTTCTTTCCTTGCTTACGAGGCGGAGGAGAAGGACTACGACGCGGCGGAGCAGCCGGAGCGGCGGCGGGTCTCTTCCGCCCTTGCTGATGAGGCGGAGAAGGAGGAGGCTGGCTGCTCTGGCACGCCGGCGCAGGCGGAGAAGGAGGCGGAGTGCCGCCACGCGCCAGAGAAGGAGGCTGAGTGCCCTGATCACTCGCCGGAGGAGGAGGCGGAGGAGGAGGCGGAGTGCCGCCACGCGCCGGAGAGGGAGGCTGAGTGCCCTGATCACTCGCCGGAGGAGGAGGCGGCGGCGGAGTGCCCTTACTCGCCGGAGGCGTCCAATTTGGAAGGTTAATGAGCTCCTTCCGCCATAGGCACGGAGTCTTCAGAGCTAAACCCAGCCGAGTCTCCCCTTCACCGGTAGGGTGGTCAAGCTGGAGGTCCTCAAATCCCTCCGTTATTTCATCCACCATCACCCTAGCATATCCTTCTGGAATCGGCCAGCAGTGGTAGGTTGCGCCGGGTTCAGGAGGTAAAACAGAGCCAACAGCCGCCTTGACTTTGAAGTTCTGCCATTCCGCCATTAGGTGGCAATTTTGAGACTCCGTGATAGCATCCACGGGGTAGCTAGCAGGAGCCGTCAAGACATGCTCCGGCTGAAGCAGCTCGGTGGAAGCCACGCTGCTTCTCCGCTGAGATGGCGGGGTAGCTTCGGGGGTAGTTTCGGCATGTCGATTGCCATCTCGTTCCTCTAGCGCTTGAACCCTTTTGTGCAGCTTCTGAATTTGGGTCTGCTCCATTTTTTTCCTCCTCTCCTGGCTTTTGTAACCGCCTGCGTCCGGAAAACCAGCCTTCCACGGAACGGAGCCTGGCGTGCCTCGTGTCCGTCCAGGGTGCTCAGGATTCCCGAGGGCCATTGTGAGCTCGTCGTTCTCTCTGTCTGGAACGAACGTCCCTTCCTGCGCTGCATCGATATATTGCTAAATCTTCTTGACTGGTATTCTCAAAAGCTCGTTCCTCCAAACGCACCTCTCTGATACAGGGTCCAAGGTTCCGCCTGTTAGGGAACGTAGTAATTTCAAAAAAATTCCTACGCACACGCAAGATCATGGTGATGCATAGCAACGAGAGGGGAGAGTGTTGTCCACATACCCTCGTAGACCGAAAGCGGAAGCGTTAACACAACGCGGTTGATGTAGTCGTACGTCTTCACGATCCGACCGATCAAGTACCGAACGCACGGCACCTCCGAGTTCAGCACACGTTCAGCTCGATGACGTCCCTCGAACTCCGATCCAGCCAAGTGTTGAGGGAGAGTTTCGTCAGCACGACGGCGTGGTGACGATGATGATGTTCTACCGATGCAGGGCTTCACCTAAGCACCGCTACGATATTATCGAGGTGTAATATGGTGGAGGGGGGCACCGCACAAGGCTAAAAGATCGTTGATCAATTATGTCTAGAGGTGCCCCCCTGCCCCCGTATATAAAGGAGTAAAGGGGAGGCCGCCGGCCTAGGAGGTGTGGCGCGCCAGGAGGAGTCCTACTCCTACCGGGAGTAGGACTCCCCCCTTTTTCCATGTTGGACTAGGAGTGGAAGGGGGAAGAGGTGGAGGGGAGGAAGGAAGGGGGGGCGCCGCCCCCCTCTCCTTGTCCTATTCGGACTGGGGGGGGAAGGGGGGCGCGGCCCTGCCCTGGCCTCCTCTCCTCTCTTCCACCTAGGCCCACTAAGGCCCATTAAGTTACCGGGGGGTTCCGGTAACCTCCCGGTACTCTGGAAAAATCCCGATTTCACCCGGAACACTTCCGATGTCCAAACATAGGCCTCCAATATATCAATCTTTATGTCTCGACCATTTCGAGACTCCTCGTCATGTCCGTGATCACATCCGAGACTCCGAACAACCTTCGGTACATCAAAACATATAAACTCATAATATAACTGTCATCGTAACGTTAAGCGTGCGGACCCTACGGGTTCGAGAACTATGTAGACATGACCGAGACACCTCTGCGGTCAATAACCAATAGCGGAACCTGGATGCTCATATTGGTTCCCACATATTCTACGAAGATCTTTATCGGTCAGACCGCATAACAACATACGTTGTTCCCTTTGTCATCGGTATGTTACTTGCCCGAGATTCGATCGTCGGTATCTCGATACCTAGTTCAATCTCGTTACCGGCAAGTCTCTTTACTCGTTCCGTAATACATCATCCCGCAACTAACTCATTAGTCACAATGCTTGCAAGGCTTAAAGTGATGTGTATTACTGAGTGGGCCCAGAGATACCTCTCCGACAATCGGAGTGACAAATCCTAATCTCGAAATACGCCAACCCAACAAGTACCTTTGGAGACACCTGTAGAGCACCTTTATAATCACCCAGTTACGTTGTGATGTTTGGTAGCACACAAAGTGTTCCTCCGGTAAACGGGAGTTGCATAATCTCATAGTCATAGGAACATGTATAAGTCATGAAGAAAGCAATAGCAACATACTAAACGATCGAGTGCTAAGCTAACAGAATGGGTCAAGTCAATCACGTCATTCTCCTAATGAGGTGATCCCGTTAATCAAATGACAACTCATGTCTATGGCTAGGAAACATAACCATCTTTGATTAACGAGCTAGTCAAGTAGAGGCATACTAGTGACACTCTGTTTGTCTATGTATTCACACATGTATTATGTTTCCGGTTAATACAATTCTAGCATGAATAATAAACATTTATCATGATATAAGGAAATAAATAATACTTTATTATTGCCTCGAGGGCATATTTCCTTCAGTCTCCCACTTGCACTAGAGTTAATAATCTAGTTCACATCGCCATGTGATTTAACATCAATAGTTCACATCACCATGTGATTAACACCCATAGTTCACATCGTCATGTGACCAACACCCAAAGGGTTTACTAGAGTCAGTAATCTAGTTCACATCGCTTATGTGATTAACACCCAAAGAGTACTAAGGTGTGATCATGTTTTGATTGTGAGATAATTTTAGTCAACGGGTCTGTCACATTCAGATCCGTAAGTATTTTGCAAATTTCTATGTCTACAATGCTCTGCACGGAGCTACTCTAGCTAATTGCTCCCACTTTCAATATGTATCTAGATCGAGACTTAGAGTCATCCAGATCTGTGTCAAAACTTGCATCGACGTAACCCTTTACGACGAACCTTTTGTCACTTCCATAATCGAGAAATATATCCTTATTGCACTAAGGATAATTTTGACCACTGTCCAATGATCTACTCCTAGATCACTATTGTACTCCCTTGCCATAATCAGTGTAGGGTATACAATAGATCTGGTACACAGCATGGCATACTTTATAGAACCAATGGCCGAGGCATAGGGAATGACTTTCATTCTTTTTCTATCTTCTGTCGTGGTCGGGCTTTGAGGCTTACTCAATTTCACACCTTGTAACACAGGCAAGAAACTCTTTCTTTGACTGTTCCATTTTGAACCACTTCAAAATCTTGTTAAGGTATGTACTCATTGAAAAAACTTATCAAGCGTCTTGATCTATCTCTATAGATCTTGATGCTCAATATGTAAGCAGCTTCACCGAGGTCTTTCTTTGAAAAAACTCCTTTCAAACACTCCTTTATGCTTGCAGAATAATTCTACATTATTTCCGATCAACAATATGTTATTCAAATATACTTATCAGAAATGTTGTAGTGCTCCCACTCACTTTCTTGTAAATACAGGCTTCACCGCAAGTCTGTATAAAACTATATCCTTTGATCAACTTATCAAAGCGTATATTCCAACTCTGAGATACTTGCACCAGTCCATAGATGGATTGCCGGAGCTTGCATATTTTGTTAGCACCTTTAGGATTGACAAAACCTTCTGGTTGCATCATATACAACTCTTCTTTAATAAATCCATTAAGGAATGCAGTTTTGTTTATCCATTTGCCAGATTTCATAAAATGCGGCAATTGCTAACATGATTCGGACAAACTTAAGCATAGATACGAGTGAGAAACTCTCATCGTAGTCAACACCTTAAACTTTGTCGAAAACCTTTTTGCGACAATTCTAGCATTGTAGATAGTAACACTACTATCAGCGTTCGTCTTCCTCTTGAAGATCCATTTAATCTTAATGGCTTGCCGATCATTGGGCAAGTCAATCAAAGTCCATACTTTGTTCTCAAACATGGATCTCATCTCAGATTTCATGGCCTCAAGCCATTTTGCGGAATCTGGGCTCACCATCGCTTCTTCATAGTTCGTAGGTTTGTTATGGTCTAGTAACATAACCTCCAGAACAGGATTACCGTACCACTTTGGTGCGGATCTTACTCTGGTTGACCTACGAGGTTCAGTAATAACTTGATCTGAAGTTCCATGATCATCATCATTAACTTCCTCACTAATTGGTATAGGCGTCACAGAAACTGGTTTCTGCGATGAACTACTTTCCAATAAGGGAGCAGGTACAATTACCTCATCAAGTTCTACTTTCCTCCCACTCACTTCTTTCGAGAGAAACTCCTTCTCTAGAAAGGATCCATTCTTAGCAACGAATGTCTTGCCTTCGGATCTATGATAGAAGGTGTACCCAACTGTCTCCTTTGGGTATCCTATGAAGACACATTTCTCCGATTTGGGTTTGAGCTTATCAGGATGAAACCTTTTCACATAAGCATCGCAACCCCAAACTTTAAGAAACGACAACTTTGGTTTCTTGCCAAACCACAGTTTGTAAGGCATCGTCTCAACGGATTTTAGATGGTGCCCTATTTAACGTGAATGCAGCTGTCTCTAATGCATAACCCCAAAATAATAGTGGTAGATCGGTAAGAGACATCATATATTGCACCATATCTAATAAAGTACGGTTACGATGTTCGGACACACCATTACACTATGGTGTTCCAGGTGGCGTGAGTAGTGAAACTATTTCACATTGTTTTAACTGAAGGCCAAACTCGTAACTCAAATATTTTACCTCCACTTCACTCTGAAATTCTTTGAACTTTTCAAATGTTTCAGACTTGTGTTTCATCAAGTAGATATACCCATATCTGCTCAAATCATCTGTGAAGGTCAGAAAATAACGATACCTGCTATGAGCCTCAATATTCATCGGACCACATACATCTGTATGTATGATTTCCAACAAATCTGTTGCTCTCTCCATAGTTCCAGAGAACGGCGTTTTAGTCATCTTGCCCATGAGGCACGGTTCACAAGCATCAAGTGATTCATAATCAAGTGTTTCCAAAATTCCATCAGTATGGAGTTTCTTCATGCGCTTTACACCAATATGACCTAAACGGCAGTGCCACAAATAAGTTGCACTATCATTATTAACTTTGCATCTTTTGGCTTCATTATTATGAATATGTGTATCACTACGATCGAGATCCAACAAAGCATTTTATTGGGTGTATGACCATAGAAGGTTTTATTCATGTAAACAGAACAACAATTATTCTCTAATTTCAATGAATAACCATATTGCAACAAACATGATCAAATCATATTCATGCTCAACGCAAACACCAAATAACACTTATTTAGTTTCAACACTAATCCCGAAAGTATAGGGAGTGTGCGATGATGATCGTATGAATCTTGGAACTACTTCCAACACACATCGTCACCTCGCCTTTTACTAGTCTCTGTTTATTCTGCAATTCCCGTTTCGAGTTACTACTCTTAGCAACTGAACCAGTATCAAATACTAGGGGTTGCTATAAACACTAGTAAAGTACACATCAATAACATGTATATCCAATATACCTTTGTTCACTTTGCCATCCTTCTTATCCACCAAATAGTTGGGGTAGTTCCGCTTCCAGTGACCAGTCCCTTTGCAGTAGAAGCCCTTAGTCTCAGGCTTAGGACCAGACTTTAGGCTTCTTCACTTGAGCAGCAACTTGCTTGCCGTTCTTCTTGAAGTTCCCCTTCTTCCCTTTGCCCTTTTCTTGAAACTAGTAGTCTCGCCAACCATCAACACTTGATGTTTTTCTTGATTTCTACCTTCGTTAATTTCAGCATCACGAAGAGCTCGGGAATTACTTTTGTCATCCCTTGCATACTATAGTTCATCACGAAGTTCTACTAACTTGGTGATGGTGACTAGAGAATTCTGTCAATCACTATTTTATCTGGAAGATTAACTCCCACTTGATTCAAGCGATTGTAGTACCCAGACAATCTGAGCACATGCTCACTGCTTGAGCAATTCTCCTCCATCTTTTAGCTATAGAACTTGTTGGAGACTTCATATCTCTTAACTCGGGTATTTGCTTGAAATATTAACTTCAACTCCTGGAACATCTCATATGGTCCATGACGTTCAAAACGTCTTTGAAGTCCCGATTCTAAGCCGTTAAGCATGGTGCACTAAACTATCAAGTAGTCATCATATTGAGCTAGCCAAACGTTCATAACGTCTGCATCTGCTCCTGCAATAGGTCTGTCACCTAGCGGTGCATCAAGGACATAATTTTTCTGTGCAGCAATGAGGATAATCCTCAGATCACGGATCCAATCCGCATCTTTGCTACTAACATCTTTCAACATAATTTTTCTCTAGGAACATATCAAAAATAAACACAGGGAAGCAACAACGCGAGCTATTGATCTACAACATAATTTGCAAAATACTATCAGGACTAAGTTCATGATAAATTTAAGTTCAATTAATCATATTACTTAAGAACTCCCACTTAGATAGACATCCCTCTAATCATCTAAGTGATTACATGATCCAAATCAACTAAACCATGTCCGATCATCACGTGAGATGGAGTAGTTTCAATGGTGAACATCACTATGTTGATCATATCTACTATATGATTCACGCTCGACCTTTCGGTCTCCGTGTTCCGAGGCCATATCTGCATATGCTAGGCTCGTCAAGTTTAACCTGAGTATTCCGCGTGTGCAACTGTTTTGCACCCGTTGTATTTGAACGTAGAGCCTATCACACCCGATCATCACGTGGTGTCTCAGCACGAAGAACTTTCGCAACGGTGCATACTCAGGGAGAACACTTTTATCTTGAAATTTTAGTGAGAGATCATCTTATAATGCTACCGTCAATCAAAGCAAGATAAGATGCATAAAAGATTAACATCACATGCAATCAATATAAGTGATATGATATGGCCATCATCATCTTATGCTTGTGATCTCCATCTCCGCAGCACCGTCATGATCACCATCGTCACCGGCGCGACACCTTGATCTCCATCGTAGTATCGTTGTCGTCTCGCCAACTTATTGCTTTTACAACTATCGCTACCGCTTAGTGATAAAGTAAAACAATTACATGGTGATTGCATTGCATACAATAAAGCGAGAACCATATGGCTCCTGCCAGTTGCCGATAACTCGGTTACAAAACATGATCATCTCATACAATAAAATATAGCATCATGTCTTGACCATATCACATCACAACATGCCCTGCAAAACAAGTTAGACGTCCTCTACTTTGTTGTTGCAAGTTTTACGTGGCTGCTACGGGCTTAGCAAGAACCGTTCTTACCTACGCATCAAAACCACAATGATAGTTTGTCAAGTTGGTGCTGTTTTAACCTTCGCAAGGACCGGGCGTAGCCATACTCGGTTCAACTAAAGTGAGAGAGACAGACACCCGCCAGTCACCTTTAAGCAACGAGTGCTCGCAACGGTGAAACCAGTCTCGCGTAAGCGTACGCGTAATGTCGGTCCGGGCCGCTTCATCTCACAATACCGCCGAACCAAAGTATGACATGCTGGTAAGCAGTATGACTTATATCGCCCACAACTCACTTGTGTTCTACTCGTGCATAACATCAACGCATAAAACCAGGCTCGGATGCCACTGTTAGGGAACGTAGTAATTTCAAACAAATTCCTACGCACACGCAAGATCATGGTGATGCATAGCAACGAGAGGGGAGAGTGTTGTCCACATACCCTCGTAGACCGAAAGCGGAACCGTTAACACAACGCGGTTGATGTAGTCGTACGTCTTCACGATCCGACCGATCAAGTACCGAACGCATGGCACCTCCGAGTTCAGCACACGTTCAGCTCGATGACGTCCCTCGAACTCCGATCCAGCCGAGTGTTGAGGGAGAGTTTTGTCAGCACGACGACGTGGTGATGATGATGATGTTCTACCAACGCAGGGCTTCGCCTAAGCACCGCTACAATATTATCGAGGTGTAATATGGTGGAGGGGGGCACCGCACACGGCTAAAAGATCGTTGATTAATTGTGTCTAGAGGTGCCCCCTGCCCCCGTATATAAAGGAGTAAAGGGGAGGCCGCCGGCCTAGGAGGTGTGGCGTGCCAGGAGGAGTCCTACTCCTACCGGGAGTAGGACTCCCCCCTTTTTCCATGTTGGACTAGGAGTGGAAGGGGGAAGAGGTGGAGGGGAGGAAGGAAGGGGGGGCGCCGCCCCCCTCTCCTTGTCCTATTCGGACTGGGGGAAGAGGGGCGTGGCCCTGCCCTGGCCTCCTCTCCTCTCTTCCACCTAGGCCCACTAAGGCCCATTAAGTTACCGGGGGGTTCCAGTAACCTCCCGGTACTCCGGCAAAATCCCGATTTCACCCGGAACACTTCCGATGTCCAAACATAGGCTGCCAATATATCAATCTTTATGTCTCGACCATTTCGAGACTCCTCGTCATGTCCGTGATCACATCCGGGACTCCGAACAACCTTCGGTACATCAAAACATATAAACTCATAATATAACTGTCATCGTAACGTTAAGCGTGCGGACCCTACGGGTTCGAGAACTATGTAGACATGACCGAGACACCTCTCCGGTCATTAACCAATAGAGGAACCTGGATGCTCATATTGGTTCCCACATATTCTACGAAGATCTTTATCGGTCAGACCGCATAACAACATACGTTGTTCCCTTTGTCATCGGTATGTTACTTGCCCGAGATTCGATCGTCGGTATCTCGATACCTAGTTCAATCTCGTTACCGGCAAGTCTCTTTACTCGTTCCGTAATACATCATCCCGCGACTAACTCATTAGTCACAATGCTTGCCAGGCTTAAAGTGATGTGTATTACTGAGTGGGCCCAGAGATACCTCTCCAACAATCGGAGTGACAAATCCTAATCTCGAAATACGCCAACCCAACAAGTACCTTTGGAGACACCTGTAGAGCACCTTTATAATCACCCAGTTACGTTGTGACGTTTGGTAGCACACAAAGTGTTCCTCCGATAAACGGGAGTTGCATAATCTCATAGTCATAGGAACATGTATAAGTCATGAAGAAAGCAATAGCAACATACTAAACGATCGAGTGCTAAGCTAACGGAATGGGTCAAGTCAATCACGTCATTCTCCTAATGAGGTGATCCCGTTAATCAAATGACAACTCATGTCTATGGCTAGGAAACATAACCATCTTTGATTAACGAGCTAGTCAAGTAGAGGCATACTAGTGACACTCTGTTTGTCTATGTATTCACACATGTATTATGTTTCCGGTTAATACAATTCTAGCATGAATAATAAACATTTATCATGATATAAGGAAATAAATAATACTTTATTATTGCCTCTAGGGCATATTTCCTTCAGCGCCAGCCCCGAAGAACCAAGTCCGGCAACGGTCTGTCCAGTTCATTGTCTGTGGTTCGATCCCTTTTTCAAGCAGATCATTATCAGCCTTGGCCCACTTAGGCCGGGCTTTGAGGTAGCCACCTGACCCCGTGCGATGGTGAAGCTTCTTCTTCGCAGCATTCTTCTTGTTTGTCGCTGACATCTTCTTACTCTTTTCTGATGTCTTGTGGGCCACAAATGCGGGCCAGTGATCTCTGATCTTCTCATACCGGCCGATGATTTCTGGTGTCTCTTCTTTGTCGACAAACGTTTTCAGCTCATTCTTCCACCTCCTGAATAGGTCTGCCATCTTCTTAAGAGCATGAGACTTGATTAATTGCTCTTTAACTGGCTTCTCCGGATCCTCCTCTGGCGGTAGGGTGAAATTTGCCTTCAGCTCAGTCCAAAGATCATCTTTCTGCATATCAGTGACATAAGACACCTCAGGGTCTTCCTTCTTAGGCTTATACCATTGGTGGATGCTGATCGGGATCTTGTCCCTAACTAGAACCCCGCACTGAGCAGCAAATGCATCCTTTGTCCGGATGGGTTCAATCGGTTGGCCGTCGCGCGCGATTGCTGTGATCTCAAACCTTTCATCCGAGCGCAACTTTCTCTTCGGGCCTCGTCTCTTTACCGAAGTTGTGCTCGATCCGGAGGGCTAGAAAAAAGAAGAAAGATGAGTGTTAATTAATATGTGTACATACCAAAACAATGAATGCATCAATTAGCTAGTCAGCACAGGCTTAACTAATATATTTACCTGGCCGGACTCTGTTCGGTCACCGGAGCCGTCACCACGGGCTCCTTCTTGCACCAGCATTGGGTCACCGGAGCCATCATAATCATGTCTTTCCTCCTCCACTCTTCGATCACCGTAGCCTGCTTCTTCACCCTGTTCTTCCAGACCATCATTGTCGTTAAGATACGACAAGATATCACCTCCGGCTAAGATTATGTCCCCCGACACCTCTTCTGCTTGCTCGTCTCGTCCGTGCTCCATTGTTTCTGCAAATATTACAACATGGTAATTATTACACAAACATGAAAGTAGGTGGATATATTAGTGCAAACGTAGACCTAGCTTATTCCGGGTTTGGGGTGGCCTCGGCAACGCTTCAAGGGTAGGGGCGCGGCGGGAGGGGGTAGTAGACCGACATCGTTTTTTCTAGGGTTTGGGTGTCCTCGAGAGTTTTGGTCGAGCAAGAGGGCCGGGGGGTGCTCCCGTGGTATAAGTTATCACGGTCGAGAGGGGGTATAAATATCGACCCTCCATCATGTCGAAGTTATCTGGGAGGGAGTTATATATATCGACAACGACGACATACATACATGGGAAAATAATGTTATCGGGGAGGGGGTATATCAACCCCCCCCCCCCCACGTGTTGAAGTTATCGGGAGGGGGTTATATCGACAACGACGACATACGTACATGGGAAAATAATATTATCGGGGAGGGGGTATATCGACCCCCCTCGTGTTGAAGTTATCGGGAGAGGGGTATATCGACGACGACAGACCCGATAAAACATAAGAAAACGAAGAAGAAATAAAAAGAGGAGAAGAAGAAAGGAATAGAGGAGAAGATCGAAGAAAAAAAAGGAGAAAAAAAGAGGAGAAGAAGAAAGGAACAGAGGAGAGAAGAAGAAAAAATAGAAAATTCTATTTTTTCTTCTTCTCTTCTATTCCTTTCTTCTTCTCCTCTTCTTTTTCTTCTTTTTTCCTCTTCTTATTTATTTCTCCTCTTCTTCCTCTCCTCTTTTTCTCCTTTCTTCCTCTTCTTATTTTCCTTTTTCCTCTCCTTCTTTTTCTTCTTCTTCCTTTCCTAGCTAGATATATAAAACTTTTCTAAAAATGTAACTTTTGCATATATAAAACTTTTCCATGGATCATCATTTCTCATATATATCCATCTATAGCCACATACATATATAAATGGAAAAAAATGCTATGAACAAAAATATATATATATACTTGGTAAATATTCTATGAACATCGTTTCTCATATATATCAATGCATACATCCATGGATCATCATTGCTCATATATCCATAGTCATATATAAAAACTTTCTGTATATGAACAAAAAAACATTTTTTTGACATATTTAGCACATTCTAAATTTTCCTAACTCTTTTACAACCACAAAAATTACTCCAACTTCGTGACAGTACCCACACTCCATTTCACCAAAAACCTTCTGATCCATAGTTCAAAATTTTCAAATTTCATTCAAATGAAATTTGAACCAGATTCAAATTCCTTGCTGAAAACCTATTCTAAACCAATCCAAAAATTCTGAAATTTTGCCATCACCTTTGTCTTGCATCAGTACCTCACCACAAAAAATATCATAAATTCTAAAAATGCCCAAAGCCATCTAGCATTTGATCAAACACCCTCTATATGCACTGTTCATATCTGTAAAAAAAATTCAGAAATTTCAAAAAATTGGACGGCGTCTTGCTGCTGCTCCACTCCTTCTCCTCTCCTCTCCTTCTCCTCTCCTTCTGCTCTTCAATGCGTCGGGGCCGGCGGCGACCATGGAGCAGGGGCGACAGAGAGCAAGGGGCACTCGGGCGCAAGAGCGGCGCTCGATCGGGACCATGGGAAAGGGGGGGCGGTGATGGCAGGAGTCCGGCGACGAGGACGGCGGGCTCGGGGCGGCACGCGGTGACGGGGACGGCGGTCTCGGGACGGCAGGCGGCGACAGGGACGTGGAGGGGTGGGCTCGGGGAGGCACGCGGCGACGGGGACGACGAGGACGGCGGGCTCAGGGATGCCGGCGACGAGGACGGCGCGGGCTCGGGGAGGCGACGGCATTGGCGGCGGCGTAGATGGCGAGGTGGAGCAGCCTGACGGCGGGGGGGGGGGGGAGGCAACTGGCGATGAAAACTGAAAATTTTCACAAGTGTTTGTTATATAGTCCAAGCATTAGTCTCGGTTCGTGGCACCAACCGGGACTAATGCCCCCTTTAGTCCCAGTTGGTGCCACCAACCGGGACCAAAGGCCTCTTTTCAGCAGCCCAAAGGGCGGGAAGCGGCGGCCTTTGGTCCCGGTTGGTGGCACCAACCGGGACTAAAGGGGGGCATTGGTCCCGGTTGGTGCCACGAACCGGGACCAAAGGGTGGCATTGGTCCCGGTTCATGCCACCAACCGGGACCTATGGCCTTGCACAGCGGCGTGGTGGTGGGAGTTTAGTCCCACCTCGCTAGCTGATAGAGAGCCGCACCTGTTTATAAGGTGCGGTGCGCCTGAGCTATCGAGCTCCTCTCTAAAGCAGGCTTACGGGCCTAACCTCTCTGTACATGCCTGTGGGCCTACTGGGCCTTCTGCGCGCCTGAATCCTGGCCCATGGATGGGTTTCTAGTCGTATTCAGGCCGTGGTGGCCCAGTAGGTGGCATAATTTTTATTTTTTGCCTGTTTTTTGTTTTATTTTTTGCTTTATTTATTTTGTTTTGTTTCTACTTACAAAAAAAAACTTATTTATTTTATTTTATTTTGTTTCTAATTACTTATTTATTTTACTTTATGATAATTCATTTTGCTATTAAAGTTTCTAACAAAAAAAGTTCTTTATGAAAATTATTTTTGCTTTCGATTTTGAACAGAAAATACTTCGATAATTTTAGTTGCATCGATTTTATATAATTTTAGTTTCAATAATACTAGAGGTTGCTTATAATGTTTTGAACAGAAAATACTTTGATAATTTTAGTTTCATAAATTTTATTTATGTTATTAAAGTTTATTTTATTTTGTTTCTACTTATATATTTTATTAAAGTTTATATTATTTTGTTTCCAATTACTTATTTATTTTATTTGTTATTTTTCATGCACCATTTTTCATGCATTTACTGATTATTTTGAGCTATAAGACCCTAAAATTGAAAAGCATTTCAAATGAACTCTGAAAAGGTTGAAAGTTGGCATGGTATCATCATTTTATCCACATAGCATGTGCAAGAAAGTTGAGAGGGTTACGGCAAAAACTGGATGCACTTCGTGTACAAAACGGACAATCTCTTTCAAAGTATCAGGATTTCATACGGAAACTCGTCTGTTACAAAGGGATTTCATTTTTTAAAACTTATTTGAACTCCTGACTTTTTGTGTGTTCAAAATGCACCATTCAAAGCCACATCATCAATTTTCAACCCTTTCTGACTTCAATTGTTATTTTTCATGCATTTACTAATTATTTTGAGCTATAAGACCCTAAAATTGAAAAGCATTTCAAATGAACTCTGAAAAGGTTGAAAGTAAGCATGGTATCATCATTTCATCCACATAGCATGTGCAAGAAAGTTGAGAGGGTTACGGCAAAAACTAGATGCACTTCGTGTACAAAACGGACAATGGTATCATATTCGTCTGTTACAAAGTTGGCATGGTATCATCATAATAGTTGTGGGAGAAAGTCTTCACTTTTTCTTCGCTTGTGTCATTTGCTTATTGCGCCGTAACCATGGATAATCTTCATCGTTTATCAGGATGCTTGGGTCAGCCTTGACTTTGATGGGAGGAATTTCATGAAACTTTTCATAATCTTCAGACATGTCTGTCTTGCCCTCCACTCCCACAATGTCCCTTTTTCCTGAAAGAACAATGTGGCGCTTTGGCTCATCGTATGATGTATTCGCTTCCTTATCTTTTCTTTTTCTCGGTCTGGTAGACATGTCCTTCACATAGATAACCTGTGCCACATCATTGGCTAGGACGAACGGTTCGTCAGTGTACCCAAGATTGTTCAGATCCACTGTTGTCATTCCGTACTGTGGGGCTACCTATACCCCGCCTCCTGACAGATTGACCCATTTGCACTTAAACAAAGGGACCTTAAAATCATGTCCATAGTCAAGTTCCCATATGTCCATTATGTAACCATAATATGTGTCCTTTCCCCTCTCGGTTGCTGCATCAAAGCGGACACCGCTGTTTTGGTTGGTGCTCTTTTGATCTTGGGCGATCGTGTAAAATGTATTCCCATTTATCTCGTATCCTTTGTAAGTCAATACAGTCGAAGATGGTCCCCTGGACAACGAGTACAACTCATCACAAACAGTGGTGTCACCTCTGAGACGTGTTTCCAACCAACTGCTGAAAGTCCTGATGTGTTCACATGTAATCCAGTCGTCACACTTCTCCGGGTATTTGGAGCGCAGACTGTTCTTGTGTTCATCGACATACGGGGTCACCAAGGTAGAGTTCTGTAGAACTGTGCAGTGTGCTTGAGACCAAGAATGCCCGTCCCTGCATATTATTGAGTCTGCTCCTAGCGTGCCTTTTCCAGTCAGTCTCCCCTCATACCGCGATTTAGGGAGACCTATCTTCTTAAGGCCAGGAATGAAGTCAACACAAAACCCAATGACATCCTCTGTTTGATGGCCCATGGAGATGCTTCCTTCTGGCCTAGCGCGGTTACGGACATATTTCTTTAGGAATCCCATGAACCTCTCAAAGGGGAACATATTGTGTAGAAATACGGGTCCCAGAATGACAATCTCGTCGACTAGATGAACTAGGACGTGTGTCATGATATTGAAGAAGGATGGTGGGAACACCAGCTCGAAACTGACAAGACATTGTGCCACATCACTCCTTAGCCTTGGTATGATTTCTGGATCGATCACCTTCTGAGAGATTGCATTGAGGAATGCACATAGCTTCACAATGGCTAATCGGACGTTTTCCGGTAGAAGCCCCCTCAATGCAACCGGAAGCAGTTGCGTCATAATCACGTGGCAGTCATGAGACTTTAGGTTCTGGAACTTTTTCTCTGGCATATTTATTATTCCCTTTATATTCGACGAGAAGCCAGTCGGGACCTTCATACTGAGCAGGCATTCAAAGAAGATTCTTTCTCTTCTTTCGTAAGAGCGTAGCTGGTAGGACCTTCATACTGCTTCGGAGGCATGCCGTCTTTTTCGTGCAAATGTTGCAGGTCCTCCCGTGCCTCAGGTGTATCTTTTGTCTTCCCATACACGCCCAAGAAGCCTAGCACGTTCACGCAAAGGTTCTTCGTCACGTGCATCACGTCGATTGAAGAGCGGACCTCTAGCTCTTTCCAGTAGGGTAGGTCCCAAAATATAGATTTCTTCTTCCACATGGGTGCGTGTCCCTCAGCGTCATTCGGAACAGCTAGTCCGCCGGGACCCTTTCCAAAGATTACGTGTAAATCATTGACCATAGCAAGTACGTGATCACCGGTACGCATGGCGGGCTTCTTCCGGTGATCTGCCTCGCCTTTGAAATGCTTGCCTTTCTTTCGACATTGATGGTTGGTCGGAAGAAATCGACGATGGCCCAGGTACACATTCTTCCTGCATTTTTCCAGGTATATACTTTCAGTGTCATCTAAACAGTGCGTGCATGCGTGGTATCCCTTATTTGTCTGTCCTGAAAGGTTACTGAGAGCGGGCCAATTGTTGATGGTTACAAGCAGCAACGCGTGCAGGTTAAATTCCTCCTGTTTGTGCTCATCCCACGTACGTACACCGTTTCCATTCCACAGCTGTAAAAGTTCTTCAACTAATGGCCTTAGGTACACATCAATGTCGTTGCCGGGTTGCTTAGGGCCTTGGATGAGAACTGGCATCATAATGAACTTCCGCTTCATGCATATCCAAGGAGGAAGGTTATACATACATAGAGTCACGGGCCAGGTGCTGTGATTGCTGCTCTGCTCCCCGAAAGGATTAATGCCATCCACGCTTAAACCAAACCATAGGTTCCTTGGGTCAGCTGCAAACTCAGCCCAGTACTTTCTCTCGATTTTTCTCCACTGCGACCCGTCAGCGGGTGCTCTCAACTTCCCGTCTTTCTTATGGTCCTCACTGTGCCATCGCATCAACTTGGCATGCTCTTCATTTCTGAACAGACGTTTCAACCGTGGTATTATAGGAGCATACCACATCACCTTCGCAGGAACCCTCTTCCTGGGGGGCTCGCCGTCAACATCACCAGGGTCATCTCGCCTGATCTTATACCGCAATGCACCGCATACCGGGCATGCTTTCAGATCCTTGTACGCACCACGGTAGAGGATGCAGTCATTAGGGCATGCATGTATCTTCTGCACCTCCAATCCTAGAGGGCATACGACCTTCTTTGCTGCGTATGTACTGTCGGGCAATTCGTTATCCTTTGGAAGCTTCTTCTTCAATATTTTCAATAGCTTCTCAAATCCTTTGTCAGGCACAGCATTCTCTGCCTTCCACTGCAGCAATTCCAGTACGGTACCGAGCTTTGTGTTGCCATCTTCGCAATTGGGGTACAACCCTTTTTTGTGATCCTCTAACATGCGATCGAACTTCAGCTTCTCCTTTTGACTTTCGCATTGCGTCCTTGCATCGACAATGACCCGGCGGAGATCATCATCATCGGGCACTGGTTCCTCTTGATCTTCAGCAGCTTCCCCCCTTGCAGCATCATTGGGCACATCGTCTGGTTCCTCTTGATCTTCAGCAGCTCCCCCCGTTGCAGCATCACCGTATTCAGGGGGCACATAGTTGTCATCGTCCTCTTCTTCTACGCCGTCTTCCATGATAACCCCTATTTCTCCGTGCCTCGTCCAAACATTATAGTTTGGCATGAAACCCTTGTAAAGCAGGTGGGTGTGAAGGATTTTCCGGTCAGAGTAAGACTTCTTATTCCCACATGTAGGGCATGGACAACACATAAAACCATTCTGCTTGTTTGCCTCAGCCACTTCGAGAAAATCATGCACGCCCTTAATGTACTCGGAGGTGTGTCTGTCACCGTACATCCATTGCCGGTTCATCTGCGTGCATTATATATAATTAAGTGTGTCAAAAACCATTACAGAACGTCATGAATAGATAATTAAGTGACCAAATTAATAGAAGTTCATCATCACATTAAAACCAAAGTACATACATAGTTCTCATCTAACAACATGTATATAGCTCTCCAGAGCATCTAATTAATTAAACAATACATTGAAACTATGTAAAACCTTTCAATGCGAAAACAAATGCGATCATAATCGCAACCAAGGTAACAATTGATCCAACGGCATAATGATACCAAGCCTCGGTATGAATGGCATATTTTCTAATCTTTCTAATCTTCAAGCGCATTGCATCCATCTTGATCTTGTGATCATCGACGACATCCGCAACATGCAACTCCAATATCATCTTCTCCTCCTCAATTTGTTTTATTTTTTCCTTCAAGTAATTGTTTTCTTCTTCAACTAAATTTAACCTCTCGACAATAGGGTCGGTTGGAATTTCTGGTTCAACCACCTCCTAGATAAATAAAATCTATGTCACGTTGGTCGGCATATTTGTCATAAACAATAAATGAACCAAATAGTTATAAAAAGATAATATATACCACATCCAAATCATAGACAGGACGAGGGCCGACGGGGGCGGATACCAAAACCATCGCACTATGTAATAAGAAGGAATAATAAAAGTAACAAAATTAGACAAGTATCTATCTAAAGTAAGAATTTTTTTCTTTCGGAAAGAAGATAAGAACAAGAGGCTCACAACGGTGGTGCTGGCGACGAGATCGGCGCGGGCGATCGACGGCGGTGAAGACGGGGACGGGACGTGACGGACCGCTAAACCTAGACAAATCTCGGGGAAAATGGAGCTCGGAGGTCGAGTTTCGAGAGGAAAAAGATTAACTAGTGTGGCTCAGACATTTCATCGAACACCTCATGTGCATAGGAGGTGAGCTCGAGCACCCAAATGCCCTCCCCTCGCCGGCCAGAAAAAACAGAGCACTGTGGAGTGCTCTGCTGTGGCGATGGGGTATATATAGGCAACTCATTGGTCCCGGTTCGTGGCACCAACCGGGACTAAAGGGGGGGGGGCATTGGTCCCGGTTGGTGCCACGAACCGCGACCAATGCCCCCCTTTAGTCCCGGTTGGTGGCACCAACCGGGACCAAAGGCCTTGTGCTGCCCCGCGTCAAAAGTTTAGTCCCACCTCGCTAGTTGAGAGAGCTCGAGAGTGGTTTATAAGCGCTGCTGCGCCCACCCTCTCGAGCTCCTCTCAACTGCAGGCTTTCGGGCCTAACCGTTCTCTTTGCCTGTGGGGCCTACTGGGCCTTCTGTGGACCTGAATCCTGGCCCATGGATGGGTTTCAAGTCGTATTCAGGCCGTGGTGGCCCAGTAGGTGGCATAATTTTTTTCCCTGTTTTTTGGTTTCTCTTTTGCTTTATTTATTTTGTTTTGTTTCTACTTACAACAAAAACTTATTTATTTTATTCCATTTTGTTTCTAATTACTTCTGTATTTTACTTTATTTATTTTATTTTTATTTATTTTACTGCTGCTATTTTTATTTATTTTATTTACTATAGTTTATTTTATTTTAGTTTATTAAGGTTTATTTATTTTTATTTATTTTATTAAGGTTTATTTATTTTATTTACTATAAAAAAATGAACATAGATGCGCCTTAGAGAAAATTCAACCTAAATTCATAATAAATTTCTATGAAATTCAAAGAAATTTACTGTGAATTTAGGTCAAATTCCCTGTATAAGGGCATCTATTTTCACTTTGAGAGGAGCTCAACAAGGCAGAGAGGGACGGGCTTATAGGACCAACCCTTTAGTCCCGGTTTGTGGTATGAACCGGGACTAAATGGTGAGCCTCTGGTCCCGGTTCAAGCCACCAACCGGGACCAATGGTGGTGGGCCAGGAGCGAGGCCCATTGGTCCCGGTTTGCCCCACCAACCGGGACCAAAGGGGCCGGACGAACCGGGACCAATGCCCCCACGAGGCCTGGTAGGCCCCTGGCCGCACGAACCGGGACCAATGCTCACATTAGTCCCGGTTCGTGACTGAACCGGGACTAATGTGAATATTGCCCTGTGACCAAAGCCCAGTTTTCTACTAGTGGGGGACTCCCGGTCACTGTCCAGACAGAAAATTACCATCCAATCGGATATGTCAAACCTGACTCAAATGTTGGGACTGACCAGCACTCCTCATAAGTAGCCCATTTTTGACGGATACGGGGAGGCTCGGATGCGCCTGGGTGCGTCCCACGTCGTATCCGACATACCGGACCCATCCCAAATCTGCTCTAAAATCACTAGTCCACCAATTTGACCGCACTCCCCGCGTCCATCGTCCATTTCACGCGTCCGTGCCACCACCTATATCGTCATGACCGTACCATCAACGTGGACGTTGCCTTGGTGGAATCGGTGGGGATCTAGATCGCGGTGGTCAGTTGCAAGGGGAAAAAGTCGCCCAGAGGGAGCACCGCTGGAAGCAGAGCGAGCGTAAAGCGGCAGTTAAGTTAGTTGCGGAGTGGGCCCGCGACGAGAAGGAGTTAGGCACGAACGGTCTAGCCACACCGACCAATCCGTCCGTCGTGACCGCAGGAAAAAAGAACTCATTGGGTGGCCATCAGGGATAGCTTTTCGGACGACGCCACCGGGAACGACATGATGGCCGACTTACCGCAACTTCAAAGGCAACGGACAACGTTGGACAAGGCCAGCATCGAGCATTCCCACATGTTGTTCGATGATATTCCCACACAAGACCTGGTACATTCTTTGCTCCATATGGCATTTTGCATTGGTTGATTCATTTGTGGCACACACACCATTCGATCAATCTTGTAGGACGATAGCTTAATTGTGATGCATATTGTAGGACCAAATAATGCTAAACATGATAAATGATGGGCAATAGCCTTTGCATTGTGACGTAGGGGGTACCAATTCCCCTTTGTTTGAAGTAGGGCAAACATCTCGCACTAAAAACAAGAAGGCAGTGAAGCCAAGAGGTACGACATTCACAAAGTTTGAAAATGTTTTGTTGGTTGATAGTTGGTTAGCCACAAGCATGGATCCGGTATGTTGAACCGAGCAAAAAGGGATCTAATATTGGGAAAAAAATTCACAAACTCTATCATGAGCAAAAACAGTATGTATGCTGCATCCAATTATCGACCGCGGTGCGTGTTCTTTCCAACATAGATGGTCTACCATCCAAGGGAAGGTGAGCACGTTTGTTGGCTATGTCAACCAAGTGGTTGGTCGAAACCAAAGTGCCATCGGAGTCCAAAGCCATGCAATTTTGGCAGCGAGTTTGTTCCAAAAAATGAGAAGAAGCCATTCACTGTGCCACATTTTTGGTCAAAATTGAATGGGAAACCAAAAGTGGCAAACCGTCCTTGAGGACATCCAAAGTGGAAAGTTGATGAAAAATGATGGGTCTAGCTCTAATCAATCAAATGGATTGGACAATGAAGTAGAAGAAAATGGAGGAGCGGACATACATGCCACTATGCCAAAGAGAAGTTTTTAGGTGATGTGAAACAAGTGGGAGAAGGACAAGATCGCGTGTGAGGGTGTGGCAAGCAAAATGTCCGCCACTTGGACAGGCATTTTTCCCGCAAGGAGGTGAAGGAGGTAAGGTATAAGGCCTCACTACTAGAGAAAACCTTACTAGTGGCGCTGGTTTTTTACATAGCAGTAGCGCAGGCACCCGCGCTACTACTAGGGCGCTACAGCTATTATTTAGCAGTAGCACGTTTCTAAACAAGCGCTGTAGCTAAAATACTTAGTAGTAGCGCCTCTTTCTCTACCAACGCTACTACTATCATCACATAGTAGTAGCGCCCTATTTTCTCCCCACGCTACAACTAGGTAAATAGAAATAAAAAATAAAAAAGGAGTCAGATGCAATATTCATGGAAATCAAGACAAGTCCAGTGCAAATAAACTAAGTTCACAGAACCATCTCACAAGCATTAACGACAATACCACATTTAATATAACCACACAATCTCACAAACTCATATATAGTAGTCAACAATGCATGGATAGATCATAGTTGATAAGTCTACTAGGTAGTCATACTAGCATATATATGGTTCAGCAGCCACACGCATGCATGGATAGATCTCACAAGCATATGTAGTTCTAGATGATATCGATGACGACCATCATCCTCAAGCCTGGGCGGTGGGTGTTCCTGATAGTAATTAGGATTGCCTGTGCAACATGAAGATTCTTGCCGACGAGGAAGCTCTTCCACCCAACCGAGTTGAAGTGTGTGCGACCGTCCGTGTCCACGCCGTATGCACAAGTGGTGACGGAGCCCCTCGCGCCAAGGCGTATTCCAGCGGAGCCTTCTTCATCAGGCTTGATACCACAACTCTCAGATAGGCTCTTTGGCAATTTCTGAATAAGAAAAACATATCAATTAATAAGTAGCCTCACACATTCTACACTATCAAAAGACAGTACTACATTTCTACACTAAGTATAACAATAAAGCATATATATCATCGGATTCACTAAGCATATAAGATTCACTAAGCATATATATCATCGGATTCACTAAGCATACAGACCATCGGATTTACTAAGCATATAAGATTCACTAAGCATATATATCATCGGACTCTACACTAAGTATAACAATAAAGCATATCATCAAATTACTATAGTAAATGCAACATACCTTGATATGCCGATCAACCATGGTACTTGTCAGGCGGGTCACGAATGGCACCCCGACGAAGTCAGCACGTGGCGGAATGATGTCCCATAGGTTGCACACCTCCTCCTCGCTCAACCTCATTCTTTGAGCAATGATGGCTTCACCAAGTGGGTCGTCATCATCCTCATCATCTTCATCATCTTCAGCTTTGTTGACATAAATCACGACCAACTTGGGTCTTTCTGCTCTGAAGGAGAAGCTGATCAACTCACCACCGGTGATACGCATGTGGGCGATGAAACGGACCCATCCATCTCCTCCCACCTGCATCATATTTCGTCCTTTCTCGACCTCCATAGTGTAGGGGCCCCGGGAGCCTCGAAGGTCACAGAGTCTCCGGTCAGCTTGTTGAATTCCGACCTCACATTGCATGGGACGATCTGTGTACAAAAAGCAAAATGATATATACACGATGCATTAATGCCAATAACACTAAAAACAAAATAGTGGTTACTAATTTCATATAATTTATTACCGCCGCATGAAGAAAACTATACTCGAAGTAGATGCCGAACAGAGTGCCAGTTGCAAGGCTGCTGGTGAAGGAAATATGCCCTAGAGGCAATAATAAAGTTATTATTTATTTCCTTATATCATGATAAATGTTTATTATTCATGCTAGAATTGTATTAACCGGAAATGTAATACTTGTGTGAATACATAGACAAACAGAGTGTCACTAGTATGCCTCTACTTGACTAGCTCTTTAATCAAAGATGGTTATGTTTCCTAGCCATTGACATGGGTTGTCATTTGATTAACGGGGTCACATAATTAGGAGAATGATGTGATTGACTTGACCCATTCCGTTAGCTTAGCACTCGATCGTTTAGTATGTTGCTATTGCTTTCTTCATGACTTATACATGTTCCTATGACTATGAGATATGCAAGTCCCGTTTACCAGAGGAACACTTTGTGTGCTACCAAACGTCACAACGTAATTGGGTGATTATAAAGGTGCTCTACAGGTGTCTCCGAAGGTACTTTTTGGGTTGGCGTATTTCGAGATTAGGATTTGTCACTCCGATTGTCGGAGAGGTATCTCTGGGCCCACTCGGTAATACACATCACTTAAGCCTTGCAAGCATTGCAACTAATGAGTTAGTTGCGGGATGATGTATTACAGAACGAGTAAAGTGACTTGCCGGTAACGAGATTGAACTAGGTATTGAGATACCGACGATCGAATCTCGGGCAAGTAACATACCGATGACAAAGGGAATAACGTATGTTGTTATGCGGTCTGACCGATAAAGATCTTCGTAGAATATGTGGGAGCCAATATGAGCATCCAGGTTCCTCTATTGGTTATTGACCGGAGACGTGTCTCGGTCATGTCTACATAGTTCTCGAACCCGTAGGGTCCGCACGCTTAACGTTTCGATGACAGTTATATTATGAGTTTATATGTTATGATGTACCGAAGGTTGTTCGGAGTCCCGGCTGTGATCACGGACATGACGAGTAGTCTCGAAATGGTCGATACATGAAGATTGATATATTGGAAGCCTATATTTGGATATCGGAAGTGTTCCGGGTGAAATCAGGATTTTACCGGAGTACCGGAGGGGTTACCGTAACCCCCCGGGGGTTAATGGGCCATAGTGGGCCTTAGTGGAGAAGAGGAGAGGCGGCCAGGGCAAGGGCCGCGCGCCCCTCCCCCCTAGTCCGAATAGGACAAGGAGAGGGGGGGCGGCGCCCCCCCCTTTCCTTCTTCTCCTCCACCTCTTTCCCCCTCTTCTCCTAATCCAACAAGGAATAGGGAGGGAGTCCTACTCCCGGTAGGAGTAGGACTCCTCCTGGCGCGCCCCCTCCTAGCCGGCCGCACCTCCCCCCTTGCTCCTTTATATACGGGGGCAGGGGGCACCTTAAAGACACAACAATTGATCGTTTGATCTTTTAGCCGTGTCCGGTGCCCCCCTCCACCATAGTCCACCTCGATAATACTGTAGCGGTGCTTAGGCGAAGCCCTGCGTCGGTAGAACATCATCATCGTCACCACGCCGTCGTGCTGACAAAACTCTCCCTCAACACTCAGCTGGATCGGAGTTCGAGGGACGTCATCGGGCTGAACGTGTGCTGAACTCGGAGGTGCCGTGCGTTCGGTACTTGATCGGTCGGATCGTGAAGACGTACGACTACATCAACCGCGTTGTGCTAACGCTTCCGCTTTCGGGCTACGAGGGTACATGGACAACACTCTCCCCTCTTGTTGCTATGCATCACCATGATCCTGCGTGTGCGTAGGAATTTTTTTGAAATTACTGCGTTCCCCAACAGAGCTATTAGAGCCTGGTTTTATGCGTTAATATTATATGCACGAGTAGAACTCAAGTGAGTTGTGGGCGATATTGGTCATACTGTTTACCAGCATGTCATACTTTGGTTCGGCGGTATTGTTGGATGAAGCGCCCCGGACCGACATTACGCGTACGCTTACGCGAGGCTGGTTCTACCGACGTGCTTTGCACAAAGGTGGCTGGCGGGTGTCAGTTTCTCCAACTTTAGTTGAACCGAGTGTGGCTAAGCCCGGTCCTTGCGAAGGTTAAAACAGCACCAACTTGACAAACTATCGTTGTGGTTTTGATGCGTAGGTAAGAACGGTTCTTGCTAAGCCCGTAGCAGCCACGTAAAATTTGCAACAACAAAGTAGAGGACGTCTAACTTGTTTTTGCAGGGCATGTTGTGATGTGATATGGTCAAGACATGATGCTAAATTTTATTGTATGAGATGATCATGTTTTGTAACCGAGTTATCGGCAACTGGCAGGAGCCATATGGTTGTCGCTTTATTGTATGCAATGCAATCGCCCTGTAATGCTTTACTTTATCACTAAGCGGTAGCGATAGTCGTAGAAGCATAAGATTGGCGAGACGACAACGATGCTACGATGAAGATCAAGGTGTCGCGCCGGTGACGGTGATCATGACGGTGCTTCAGAGATGGAGATCACAAGCACAAGATGATGATGGCCATATCATATGACTTATATTGATTGCATGTGATGTTTATCTTTTATGCATCTTATCTTGCTTTGATTGACGGTAGCATTATAAGATGATCCCTCACTAAATTATCAAAGTATAAGTGTTCTTCCTGAGTATGCACCGTTGCGAAAGTTCTTCGTGCTGAGACACCACGTGATGACCGGGTGTGATAGGCTCTACGTTCAAATACAACGGGTGCAAAACAGTTGCACACGCGGAATACTCAGGTTAAGCTTGACGAGCCTAGCATATAACAGATATGGCCTCGGAACAGGGAGACCGAAAGGTCGAGCGTGAATCATATAGTAGATATGATCAACATAGTGATGTTCACCATTGAAACTACTCCATCTCACGTGATGATCGGACATGGTTTAGTTGATATGGATCACGTGATCACTTAGAGGATTAGAGGGATGTCTATCTAAGTGGGCGTTCTTAAGTAATATGATTAATTGAACTTAAATTTATCATGAACTTAGTACCTGATAGTATCTTGCTTGTCTATGTTGATTGTAGATAGATGGCCCGTGCTGTTGTTCCGTTGAATTTTAATGCGTTCCTTGAGAAAGCAAAGTTGAAAGATGATGGTAGCAATTACACGGACTGGGTCCATAACTTGAGGATTATCCTCATTGTTGCACAGAAGAATTACGTCCTGGAAGCACCGCTGGGTGCCAGGCCTGCTGCAGATGCAACTGACGACGTTAAGAACGTCTGGCAAAGCAAAGCTGATGACTACTCGATAGTTCAGTGTGCCCTGCTTTACGGCTTAGAACCGGGATTTCAACGACGTTTTGAACGTCATGGAGCATATGAGATGTTCCAGGAGTTGAAGTTAATATTTCAAGCAAATGCCCGGATTGAGAGATATGAAGTCTCCAATAAGTTCTACAGCTGCAAGATGGAGGAGAATAGTTCTGTCAGTGAGCATATACTCAGAATGTCTGGGTATAACAATCACTTGATTCAACTGGGAGTCAATCTTCCGGATGATAGTGTCATTGACGAAATTCTCCAATCATTGCGGAGGTAGAAATCAAAAAGGAGCATCAAGTGTTGATGGTCAATAAGACCACCAGTTTCATGAAAAAAGGCAAAGGGAAAAAGAAGGGGAACTTCAAGAAGAACAGCAAGCAAGTTGTTGTTCAGGAGAAGAAACCCAAGTCTGAACCTAAGCCTGAGACTGAGTGCTTCTACTGCAAGCAGACTGGTCACTGGAAGCGGAACTGCCCAAAGTATTTGGCGGATAAGAAGGATGGCAAGGTGAACAAAGGTGTATGTGATATAAATGTTATTGATGTGTACCTTACTAATGCTCGCAGTAGCACCTGGGTATTTGATACTGGTTTTGTTGATAATATTTGCAACTCGAAACAGGGGCTACGGATTAAGTGAAGATTGGCTAAGGACGAGGTGACGATGCGCGTGGGAAATGGTTCCAAAGTCGATGTGATCGCGGTCGGCACGCTACCTCTACATCTACCTTCGGGATTAGTTTTAGACCTAAATAATTGTTATTTGGTGCCAGCGTTAATCATGAACATTATATCTGGATCTTGTTTGATGGGAGACGGTTATTCATTTAAATCAGAGAATAATGGTTGTTCTATTTATATGAGTAATATCTTTTATGGTCATGCACCCTTGAAGAGTGGTCTATTTTTGTTGAATCTCGATAGTAGTGATACACATATTCATAATATTGAAGCCAAAAGATGCAGAGTTGATAATGATAGTGCAACTTATTTGTGGCACTGCCGTTTAGGTCATATCGGTGTAAAGCGCATGAAGAAACTCCATACTGATGGACTTTTGGAACCACTTGATTATGAATCACTTGGTACTTGCGAACCGTGCCTCATGGGCAAGATGACTAAAACGCCATTCTCCGGAACTATGGAGAGAGCAACAGATTTGTTGGAAATCATACATACAGATGTATGTGGTCCGATGAATATTGAGGCTCGTGGCGGATATTGTTATTTTCTCACCTTCTCAGATGATTTGAGCAGATATGGGTATATCTACTTAATGAAACATAAGTCTGAAACATTTGAAAAGTTCAAAGAATTTCAAAGTGAAGTGGAAAATCATCGTAAAAAGAAAATAAAGTTTCTACGATCTGATCGTGGAGGAGAATATTTGAGTTATGAGTTTGGTCTTCATTTGAAACAATGCGGAATAGTTTCGCAACTCACGCCACCCGGAACACCACAGCGTAATGGTGTGTCCGAACGTCGTAATCGTACTCTACTAGATATGGTGCGATCTATGATGTCTCTTACTGATTTACCGCTATTGTTTTGGGGTTATGCTTTAGAGACGGCCGCATTAACGTTAAATAGGGCACCATCAAAATCCGTTGAGACGACGCCTTATGAACTGTGGTTTGGCAAGAAACCAAAGTTGTCATTTCTTAAAGTTTGGGGCTGCGATGCTTATGTGAAAAAGCTTCAACCTGATAAGCTCAACCCAAATCGGAGAAATGTGTCTTCATAGGATACCCAAAGGAGACTGTTGGGTACACCTTCTATCACAGATCCGAAGGCAAGACTTTTGTTGCTAAATTCGGAATCTTTCTGGAGAAGGAGTTTCTCTCGAAAGAAGTGAGTGGGAGGAAAGTAGAACTTGATGAGGTAATTGTACCTGCTCCCTTATTGGAAAGTAGTTCATCGCAGAGTAAGTTAATGATGATGATCATGAAACTTCAAATCAAGTTATTACTGAAACTCGTAGGTCAACCAGAGTAAGATGCGCACCAGAGTGGTACGGTAATCCTGTTCTGGAAGCTATGTTACTAGACCATGACGAACCTACGAACTATGAAGAAGCAATGGTGAGCCCAGATTCCGCGAAATGGCTTGAGGCCATGAAATCTGAGATGGGATCCATGTATGAGAACAATGTGTGGACTTTGGTTGACTTGCCCAATGATCGGCAAGCCATTGAGAATAAATGGATCTTCAAGAAGAAGACTGACGCTGACGGTAATGTTACTGTCTATAAAGCTCGACTTGTTGCAAAAGGTTTTTGACAAGTTCAAGGGATTGACTACGATGAGACCTTCTCACCCGTAGCGATGCTTAAGTCTCTCCGAATCATGTTAGCAATTGCTGCATTTTATGATTATGAAATTTGGCAAATGGATGTAAAAACTGCATTCCTGAATGGATTTCTGGAAGAAGAATTGTATATGATGCAACCGGAAGGTTTTGTCGATCCAAAGGGTGCTAACAAAGTGTGCAAGCTCCAGCGATCTATTTATGGACTGGTGCAAGCCTCTCGGAGTTGGAATAAACGCTTTGATAGTGTGATCAAAGCATTTGGTTTTGTACAGACTTTTGGAGAAGCCTGTATTTACAAGAAAGTGAGTGGGAGCTCTGTAGCATTTCTAATATTATATGTGGATGACATATTGCTGATTGGAATTGATATAGAATTTCTGAATAGCATAAAGGGATACTTGAATAAGAGTTTTTCAATGAAAGACCTCGGTGAAGCTGCGTATATATTGGGCATCAAGATCTATAAACATAGATCAAGACGCTTAATTGGACTTTCACAAAGCACATACCTTGACAAAGTTTTGAAGAAGTTCAAAATGGATCAAGCAAAGAAAGGGTTCTTGCCTGTGTTACAAGGTGTGAAGTTGAGTAAGACTCAATGCCCGACCACTGCAGAAGATAGAGAGAAAATGAAAGATGTTCCCTATGCTTCAGCCATAGGCTCTATCATGTATGCAATGCTGTGTACCAGACCTGATGTGTGCCTTGCTATAAGTCTAGCAGGGAGGTACCAAAGTAATCCAGGAGTGGATCACTGGACAGCGGTCAAGAACATCCTGAAATACCTGAAAAGGACTAAGGATATGTTTCTCGTTTATGGAGGTGACAAAGAGCTCATCGTAAATGGTTACGTTGATGCAAGCTTTGACACTGATCCGCACGATTCTAAATCGCAAACCGGATACGTTTTTACATTGAACGGTGGAGCTGTCAGTTGGTGCAGTTCTAAACAAAGCGTCGTGGCGGGATCTACGTGTGAAGCGGAATACATAGCTGCTTCGGAAGCAGCAAATGAAGGAGTCTGGATGAAGGAGTTCATATCCGACCTAGGTGTCATACCTAGTGCATCGGGTCCAATGAAAATCTTTTGTGACAATACTGGTGCAATTGCCTTGGCGAAGGAATCCAGATTTCACAAGAGAACCAAGCACATCAAGAGACGCTTCAATTCCATCCGGGATTTAGTCCAGGTGGGAGACATAGAAATTTGCAAGATACATACGGATCTGAATGTTGCAGACCCGTTGACTAAGCCTCTTCCACGAGCAAAACATGATCAGCACCAAGGCTCCATGGGTGTTAGAATCATTACTGTGTAATCTAGATTATTGACTCTAGTGCAAGTGGGAGACTGAAAGAAATATGCCCTAGAGGCAATAATAAAGTTATTATTTATTTCCTTATATCATGATAAATGTTTATTATTCATGATAGAATTGTATTAAACGGAAACGTAATACTTGTGTGGATACATAGACAAACAGAGTGTCACTACTATGCCTCTACTTGACTAGCTCGTTAATCAAAGATGGTTATGTTTCCTAGCCATTGACATGGGTTGTCATTTGATTAACGGGGTCACATCATTAGGAGAATGATGTGATTGACTTGACCCATTCCGTTAGCTTAGCACTCGATCGTTTAGTATGTTGCTATTGCTTTCTTCATGACTTATACATGTTCCTATGACTATGAGATTATGCAACTCCCGTTTACCGGAGGAACACTTTGTGTGCTACCAAACGTCACAACGAAACTGGGTGATTATAAAGGTGCTCTACAGGTGTCTCCGAAGGTACTTGTTGGGTTGGCGTATTTCGAGATTAGGATTTGTCACTCCGATTGTCGGAGAGGTATCTCTGGGCCCACTCGGTAATACACATCACTTAAGCCTTGCAAGCATTGCAACTAATGAGTTAGTTGCGGGATGATGTATTACGGAACGAGTAAAGAGACTTGCCGGTAACGAGATTGAACTAGGTATTGAGATACCGACGATTGAATCTCGGGCAAGTAACATACCGATGACAAAGGGAACAACGTATGTTGTTATGCGGTCTGACCGATAAAGATCTTCGTAGAATATGTGGGAGCCAATATGAGCATCCAGGTTCCGCTATTGGTTATTGACCGGAGACGTGTCTCGGTCATGTCTACATCGTTCTCGAACCCGTTGGGTCCGCACGCTTAACGTTTCGATGACAGTTATATTATGAGTTTATATGTTTTGATGTACCAAAGGTTGTTCGGAGTCCCGGATGTGATCACGGACATGACAAGGAGTCTCGAAATGGTCAAGACATGAAGATTGATATATTGGAAGCCTATATTTGGATATCGGAAGTGTTCCGGGTGAAATCGGGATTTTACCGGAGTACCAGAGGGGTTACCGGAACCCCCCGGGGGTTAATGGGCCATAGTGGGCCTTAGTGGAGAAGAGGAGAGGCGGCCAGGGCAAGGGCCGCGCGCCCCTCCCCCCTAGTCCGAATAGGACAAGTAGAGGGGGGCAGCGCCCCCCCCCTTTCCTTCTTCTCCTCCACCTCTTTCCCCCTCTTCTCCTAATCCAACAAGGAATAGGGAGGGAGTCCTACTCCCGGTGGGAGTAGGACTCCTCCTGGCACGCCCCCTCCTGGCCGGCCGCACCTCCCCCCTTGCTCCTTTATATACGGGGGCAGGGGGCACCCTAGAGACACAACAATTGATCGTTTGATCTTTTAGCCGTGTGCGGTGCCCCCCTCCACCATAGTCCACCTCGATAATACTGTAGCGGTGCTTAGGCGAAGCCCTGCGTCGGTAGAACATCATCATCGTCACCACGCCGTCGTGCTGAAAAAACTCTCCCTCAACACTCGGCTGAATCGGAGTTCGAGGGACGTCATCGGGCTGAACGTGTGCTGAACTTGGAGGTGCCGTGCATTCGGTACTTGATCGGTCGGATCGTGAAGACGTACGACTACATCAACCGCGTTGTGCTAACGCTTCCGCTTTCGGTCTACGAGGGTACGTGGACAACACTCTCCCCTCTCGTTGCTATGCATCACCATGATCCTGCGTGTGCGTAGGAATTTTTTTGAAATTACTGCGTTCCCCAACAGCTGGCGCACCTTGACTTGCACCGACGACATGGTGGTGGTGGTGGTGGCGCCATTTCCCTAAAGCAATATGATTAGAGGATTGGCGATCCAAAAAGTAAACATAAAGTTTTCAATACACACATAAGGTTTTGAATAATATACACATCAGGTTCACATCATAGCGAATACACATGAGGTTCACAGGGCAAGCAAAATAACAACTAAATTGTAGTTCAGTTCAGACAATAACCTAATAGAGATCATGTAACCCAAACAGAGCCTAATAACCCAAACAGAGCCTAATATAGAATTCACAAGTGGGTGAAAATGTAGCCAACATTTTCTACTACAAAATATAAGCACCAGACTAAGAGGTAATACAAGGGAAGAACAATCGCACACACAGACAAAAGATAGCATCAACCTGTCCTAATTAACACAGCAAAGTCAGTTTTCTCATTCAAGAAAACAGAGACATGAGACGGATCAGTTAGCATTTCTTTTTTGAAACGGGTGTTAGCATATATTCAAATGCGCACCATAACAACTTGGCAATTTGAGCATGAGCACATACAGACACTCTCTTCAACCTGAAAGAGTATCGAATCAAGCATTGATTTTTCCATGAAACCGCATAACAGTGAGGGCTTCTTGGTCATATCTTTATATGCATCAACAAAGAAGCTAGTGGATCAAATTCACACATAGGGTAGCTCATCACGAGGATACAAACATTTAGACCTTTAAGAAGAACAGGCACAATCAACATCATTCAGATGAAAGGAGGCGCATTCATGACATAACCCTAGTGTCAGGAAAGAACCCCTCTCTAAACCCTAGAACACTAGGCACCGCCGCCGCCGCCACTGCTCCAGGGACAGCAGCCAAGAATTGAAACCCAAGTTTCAATTATATGTGCTAAACTGCTAATCAAGAATTGAAACCCAAGTTTCGGTGAGCAACAAAAAGCCTCTACTTCTCCTCTCTCTACTCTCTACTCAATCACACGAGGAAACAAGCCTGGAACACGTCGCATCGAAGCGCGGAGTCACCGTGCAATCCCTAAATCCCTTTCCCCCACGCGAAATCCCAAAACATGGCGAGCCGCCGCGGCGAATCGATTGGAGCCTAGCTAGTGGTGGCGCGCGCAGGGAGGAGGAGATCGAGGGGGACTTACGGGGCTGGAGCGTCGGAGGAGGTGAGAGGCGACCGCGCGTGGTGGCGGCGCACGGCGCCGTCGACGGGGGTGAGGCGGCCGGGGAGGAACCCTAACCGCGGCGGCGGCGGCGTCGGGCGGAGGGGATTGATTGTGAGAGTGAGGGGGTGCGGGGGGCGCTCGGGCAGGTTTTCTTTTCCCCTAGTAGTAGCGCCGGGTAGAGGCGGGCGCTACTGCTAAGCCCACCAGCTGTAGCACCCGTTCGAAACAAACGCTACAGGTAAGTGGGCTACCGTTTTTGCCCTGCGGCCCATGTAACAGCAGCGCGGCCCAAGCTAACAAACGCTGCTGTTATTTGGTAGTAGTAACGTGTTTTCTACCCAGCGCTACTGGTAAATACCAGTAGCGTGGGGTCAAGAACAGGCGCTACTGGTAAACTTCTACCTATAAGCATTTTCCTAGTAGTGCCTTCATAGATGTGCAAAAGGAGAAGATGAAGTTCGACCGGGAGAGGCTGAACATGGAGAAGAAGGAAATATAATTGGAGAGGCAATAGAAGATTGTACAATGAGATCCTGAAAAGGTGGTGACATTGCAAGGAATTGAGCTCGAGATAGAAGTTGGGGCTTGCGAGATTGACGAAGACGTTGATGAAGGCAATAAGTGGGTGATCCGCATGAAAAAGATGATCAGCAACCACAACAGTGGAGGTGTTTGATTCATTTGAGGGAAATATGCCCTAGAGGCAATAATAAAGTTGTTATTTATATTTCCTTATATCATGATAAATGTTTATTATTCATGCTAGAATTGTATTAACCGGAAACTTAATGCATGTGTGAATATATAGACAAAACAAATTTTCCCTAGTATGCCTCTACTAGACTAGCTTGTTAATCAAAGATGGTTAAGTTTCCTAACCATAGACATGCGTTGTCATTTGATGAACGAGATCACATCATTAGGAGAATGATGTGATGGACAAGACCCATCCGTTAGCTAAGAATAATGATCGTTAAGTTTTATTGCTATTCTTTCTTCATGACTTATACATATTCCCTTGACTATGAGATTATGCAACTCCCGAATACCGGAGGAACACCTTGTGTGCTATCAAATGTCACAGCGTAACTGGGTGATTATAAAGATGCTCTACAGGTGTCTCTGAAGGTGTTTGTTGGGTTGGCATAGATCGAGATTAGGATTTGTCACTCTGAGTATCGGAGAGGCATCTCTGGGCCCTCTCGGTAATACACATCATGATAAGCCTTGCAAGCAATGTGACAAATGAGTTAGTTGCGGGATGATGTATTATGGAATGAGTAAAGAGACTTGCCGGTAACAAGATTGAACTAGGTATGAAGATACCGACAATCGAATCTCGGGCAAGTAACATACCGATGACAAAGGGAATAACGTATGTTGTCATTGCGGTTTGACCGATAAAGATCTTCGTAGAATATGTAGGAACCAATATGAGCATCCAAGTTCCGCTATTGGTTATTGACCGGAGATGTGTCTCGGTCATGTCTACGTAGTTCTCGAACCCGTAGGGTCCGCACGCTTAACGTTCGATGACGATTTGTATTATGAGTTATGTGTTTTGGTTACCGAAGATTGTTCGGAGTCCCGGATGAGATCACGAACATAACGAGGAGTCTCGAAATAGTCAAGAGGTAAAGATTGATATATTGGATGATAGTATTCGGACACCGGAATGGTTTCGGAGTGTTTCGTATATTTATCAGAGTACCGAGGTGTTACCGAAACCCCCCGGGGAAAGTAATGGGCCACTATGGGCCATAGGGGAGAGAGAGGGCAGCCCAGAAGGGGTGGTGCACGCCCCCCCATGGGCAGTCTGAATTGGACAAGGGGAGGGGCGCGGCCCACCTTTCCTTCCCCCTCTCCCTCCTCCTTCCCCCTTTCCCCCTCCATGAGAAGGAAGGGGGAAACCGACTAGGACTAGGAGTCCTAGTGGGTTTCCCCCCACTTGGCGCGACCCTAGGGCCGGCCTCCTCCCTCTCCTCCTTTATATACGGGGCAGGGTGTACCCCAAAGCACATCAATTGTTCTCTTAGCCGTGTGTGGTGCCCCCCGCCACAGTTTACTCCTCCGGTCATATTGTCGTAGTGCTGACGAAACCCTGCGCAGATCACATCACCATCACCGTCACCACGCCGTCGTGCTGACGAAACTCTCCCTCGACACTTTGCTGGATCAAGAGTTCGAGGGACATCATTGAGTTGAACGTGTGCAGAACTCGGAGGTGTCATATGTTCGGTACTAGATCGGTTGGATCGCGAAGACGTTCGACTGCATCAACCGCGTTAAACTAACGCTTTCGCTTTCGGTCTACGAGGGTACGTGGACACACTCTTCCCCTCTTGTTGCTATGCATATCCTAGATAGATCTTGTGTGATCGTAGGAATTTTTTTGAAATTGCATGCTACGTTCCCCAACAGTGGCATCCGAGCCAGGTCTATGCGTAAACGATATGCACGAGTAGAACAGAAAGAGTTGTGGGCGATCATAGTCATACTGCTTACCACCAACGTCTTATTTTGATTCGGCGGTATTGTTGGATGAAGTGGCCCGGACAAACCTTACATGACCACGTTCATGAGACCGGTTCCACCGACAGACATGCAACTTCTTTTGCATAAAGGTGGCTGGCGGGTGTCTGTTTCTCCAGCTTTAGTTGAATCAAATTTGACTACGGCCGGTCCTTGTTGAAGGTTAAAACAGCACACTTGAAAAAAAATCGTTGTGGTTTTGATGTGTAGGTAAGAACGGTTCTTACTAGAAGCCCGTAGCAGCCACGTAAAACTTGCAACAACAAAGTAGAGGACGTCTAACTTGTTTTTGCAGGGCATGTTATGATGTGATATACATTATTTTATGAGATGATCATGTTTTGTAAAAGTTATCGGCAACTGGCAGGAGCCTTATGGTTATCGCTTTATTGTATGAAATGCAATCGCCATGTAATTGCTTTACTTTATCACTATGCGTTAGCGATAGTTGTAGAAGCAATAGTTGGCGAGACGACAACGACGCTATGATGGAGATCAAGGTGTCAAGCCGGTGACGATGGAGATCATGACGGTGCTTTGGAGATGGAGATCAAAGGCACAAGATGATGATGGCCATATCATGTCACATATTTTGATTGCATGTGATGTTTATTTTTTATGCATCTTATTTTGCTTAGTACAGCGGTAGCATTATAAGATGATCCCTCACTAAATTTCAAGGTATAAGTGTTCTCCCCGAGTATGCACTGCTACGACAGTTCGTCGTGCCAAGACACCACGTGATGATCGGGTGTGATAAGCTCTACGTTCACATACAACGGGTGCAAGACAGTTTTGCACATGCAGAATACTCGGGTTAAACTTGACGAGCCTAGCATGTACGGACATGGCCTCGGAACACTGAGACCGAAAGGTTGAACGTGAATCATATAGTAGATATGATCAAGATAGAGATGTTCACCATTGAAAACTACTCCGTCTACGTGATGATCGGACATGGTTTAGTTGATATGGATCACGTGATCATTTAGATGACTCGAGGGATGTCTATCTAAGTGGGAGTTCTTAAGTAATATGATTAATTGAACTTAATTTATCATGAACTTAGTCCTGATAGTTTTTGCATATCTATATTGTAGATCAATGGCCCGTGCTACCGTTCCCTTGAATTTTAATGCGTTCCTAGAGAAAGCTAAGTTGAAAGATGATGGTAGAAACTACATGGACTGGGCCCGTCACTTGAGGATTATCCTCATTGCTGCACAGAAGAATTACGTCCTTGAAGCACCGCTAGGTGCAAGGCCTGCTGCAGGACCAACTCCGGACGTTATGAATGTCTGGCAAGCTAAATCTGATGGCTACTCAATAGTTCAGTGTGCCATGCTTTACGGCTTAGAATCGAGACTTCAAAGACGCTTTGAACGTCATGGAGTATATGAGATGTTCCAGAAGTTGAAGTTAATATTTCAAGCAAATGCCCGAGTTGAGAGATATGAAGTCTCCAACAAGTTCTATAGCTGCAAGATGGAGGAGAACAGTTCTGTCAGTGAACACATACTCAGAATGTCTAGATACCATAACCACTTGACTCAACTGGGAGTTAATCTTCCGGATGATAGTGTCACTGACAATGTTCTTTAATCACTGCCACCAAGCTATAAAGGCTTCGTGATGAACTATAATATGCAAGGGATGGAAAAGACAATTCCTGAGCTCTTCGCAATGCTTAAGGCTGCGGAGGTAGAAATCAAGAAGGAGCATCAAGTGTTGATGGTTAAGAAGACCACTAGTTTCAAGAAAAAGGGAAAAGGTAAGAAGGGGAACTTCAAGAAGAATAGCAAGCAAGTTGCTGCCCCGGGAAGAAGCCCAAGTCTGGACCTAAGCCTGAAACTGAGTGCTTCTACTGCAAAGGGACTGGTCACTGGAAGCGGAACTGCCCCAAGTATTTGGCGGATAAGAAGGATGGCAAAGTGAAAGGTATATTTGATATACATGTTATTGATGTGTACCTTACTAATACTTGTAGTAGCGCCTGGGTATTTGATACCAGTTCTGTTGCTAATATTTGCAACTCGAAACAGGGGCTACGGATTAAATTAAGATTGGCTAAGGACGAGGTGACGATGCGCGTCGGAAATGGTTCCAAGGTCGATGTGATCGCGGCCGACATGCTACCTCTACATCTACCTTCGGGATTAGTTTTAGACCTGAATAATTGTTATTTGGTGCCAGCGTTGAGCATGGACATTATATCTGGATCTTGTTTGGTGCGAGACGGTTATTCGTTTAAATCGGAAAATAATGGTTGTTCTATTTATATGAGTAATATCTTTTATGGTCATGCACCCTTGATGAGTGGTCTATTTTTGTTGAATCTTGATCGTGGTGATACACATATTCATAATATTGATGCCAAAAGATGCAAAGTTAAAAATGATAATGCAACATATTTGTGGCACTGCCGTTTGGGTCATATTGGTGTAAAGCGCATGAAGAAACTCCATGCAGATGGGATTTTGGAATCACTTGATTATGAATCACTCGATGCATGCGAAATATGACTCATGGGCAAGATGACTAAGACTCCGTTCTCCAGAACAATGGAGCGAGCCACTGACTTATTGGAAATAATACATACTGATGTATGTGGTCCGATGAGTGTTGAGGCTCGCGGCGGGTATCATTATTTTCCGACCTTCACAGATGATTTGAGCAGATATGGGTATATCTACTTAATGAAACATAAGTCTAAAACATTTGAAAAGTTTAAAGAATTTCAGAGTGAAGTGGAAAATCATCGTAACAAGAAAATAAAGTTTCTACGATCTGATCGTGGAGGCGAATATTTGAGTTACGAGTTTGGTCTTAATTTGAAACAATGTGGAATAGTTTCGCAACTCACGCCACTTGTAACACCACAGTGTAATGGTGTGTCCGAACATCGTAACCGTACTTTATTAGATATGGTGCGATCTATGATGTCTCTTACCAATTTACCACTATCATTTTGGGGTTATGCATTTGAGACGGCTGCATTCACATTAAATAGGGCACCATCTAAATCCATTGAGACGACACCATATGAACTGTGGTTTGGCAAGAAACCTAAGCCGTCGTTTCTTAAAGTTTGGGGTTGCGATGCTTATGTGAAAAAGCTTCAGCCTGATAAGCTCGAACCCAAATCGGAGAAGTGCGTCTTCATAGGATACCCAAAAGAAACTGTTGGGTACACCTTCTATCACAGATCCGAAGGCAAGGTATTTGTTGCTAAGAGTGAATCCTTTCTAGAGAAGGGGTTTCTCTCGAAATAAGTGAGTGGGAGGAAAGTAGAACTTGATGAGGTAGTTGTACCTTGTCTTGAATTGGAAAGTAGTTCGTCACAGAAATCAGTTCCAGTGATGCCTACACCAATTAGTGAGGAAGTTAATGATGATGTTTATGGAACTTCAGATCAAGTTACTACCGAACCTCGTAGGTCAATCAGAGTACGTTCCGCACCAGAGTGGTACGGGAATCCTGTTCTAGAAGTCATGTTGTTACTAGACCATGACGAACCTACGAACTATGAGGAAGCAATGATGAGCCCAGATTCCGCGAAATGGCTTGAGGCCATGAAATCTGAGATGGGATCCATGTATGAGAACAAAGTATGGACTTTGGTTGACTTGCCCGATGATCGGCAAGCCATAGAAAATAAATGGATTTTCAAGAAGAAGACTAACGCTGATGGTAATGTTACTGCCTACAAAGCTCGACTTGTTGCGAAAGGTTTTTGACAGGTTCAAGGAGTTGACTACGATGAGACCTTCTCACCCGTAGCGATGCTTAAGTATGTCCGAATCATGTTAACAATTGCCGCATTTTATGACTATGAAATTTGGCAAATGGATGCCAAAACTGCATTCCTTAATGGATTTCTTAAAGAAGAGTTGTATATGATGCAACTAGAAGGTTTTGTCAATCCTAAAGGTGCTAACAAAGTGTGCAAGCTCCAATGATCCATTTATGGACTGGTGCAAGCCTTTCGGAGTTGGAATATATGCTTTGATAATGTGATCAAAGCATATGATTTTATACAGACTTTTAGAGAAGTTTGTATTTACAAGAAAGTGAGTGGGAGCTCTGTAGCATTTCTAATATTATATGTGGATGACATATTGTTGATTGGAAATGATATAGAATTTCTGGATAGCATAAAAGGATAGTTGAATAAGAATTTTTTAATGAAAGACCTCGGTGAAGCTGCTTATATATTGGGCATAAAGATCAATAGAGATAGATCAAGACACTTAATTGGACTTTCACAAAGCACATACCTTGATAAAGTTTTAAAGAAGTTCAAGATGGATCAGTCAAAAAAAGGGTTCTTGCCTGTGTTACAAGGTGTGAAGTTGAGTCAGACTCAATGCCCGACCACTGCAGAAAAAAGAGAGAAAATGAAAGTCATTCCCTATGCCTCAGTCATAGGTTCTATCATGTATGCAATGATGTGTACCAGACCTGATGTGTGCCTTGCTATAAGTTTAGCAGGCAGGTACCAAAGTAATCCAGGAGTGGATCACTGGACGGCGGTCAAGAACATCCTGAAATACCTGAAAAGGACTAAGGATATGTTTCTCGTTTACGGAGGTGACAAAGAGCTCGTCGTAAATGGTTACGTCGATGCTAGCTTTGACACTGATCTGGATGACTCTAAGTTGCAAATCGGATAACGTATTTATATTGAATAGTGGAGCTGTCAATTGGTGCAGTTCCAAAGCGGAGCGTCGTGGCGAGATCTACGTGTGAAGCGGAATACATAGCTGCTTCGGAAGCAACAAATGAAGGAGTTCATATCCGATCTAGGTGTAATACCTAGTGCATCAGGTCCAATGAAAATCTTTTGCGACAATACTGGAGCAATTGCCTTAGCGAAGAAATCCATATTTCACAAGAGAACCAAACACATCCAGAGACGGTTCAACTCCATCCGTGATCAAGTCAAGGAGTGAAACATAGAGATTTTCAAAATACATACGGATCTGAATGTTGCAGACCCGTTCACTAAGCCTCTTCCGCAAGCAAAACATGATCAGCACCAAGACTCCATGGGTGTTAGAATCATTACAATGTAATCTAGATTATTGACTCTAGTGCAAGTGGGAGACTGAAGGAAATATGCCCTAGAGGCAATAATAAAATTCTTATTTATATTTCCTTATATCATGATAAATGTTTATTATTCATGCTAGAATTGTATTAACCGGAAACTTAATACATGTGTGAATACATAGACAAAGCAAAGTGTGCCTAGTATGCCTCTACTAGACTAGCTCGTTAATCAAAGATGATTAAGTTTCCTAACCATAGAAATGTGTTGTCATTTGATGAACGGGATCACATCATTAGGAGAATGATGTGATGGACAAGACCCATCCGTTAGCTTAGCATAATGATTGTTAAGTTTTATTGCTATTGCTTTCTTCATGACTTATACATATTCCTTTGCCTATTAGATTATGCAACTCCCGAATACGGAGGAACACCTTCTGTGTTATCAAACGTCATTACGTAACTGGGTGATTATAAAGATGCTCTACAGGTGTCTCCGAAGGTGTTTGTTGGGTTGGCATAGATCGAGATTAGGATTTGTCACTTCGAGTACCGGAGAGGTATCTCTGGGCCCTCTCGGTGATGCACATCATAATAAGCCTTGCAAGCAATGTGACATATGAGTTAGTTGTGGGATGATGCATTACGGAACGAGTAGAGAGACTTGCCGGTAACGAGATTGAACTAGGTATGAGGATACCGACGATTGAATCTCGGGCAAGTAACATACCGATGACAAAGGGAATAACGCATGTTGTCATTGCGGTTTGACCGATAAAGATCTTCGTAGGATATGTAGGGACCAATATGAGAATCCAGGTTCCGCTGTTGGTTATTGACCGGAGATGTGTCTCGGTCATGTCTACATAGTTCTCGAACCCGTAGGTTCCGCACGCTTAACGTTCAATGACGATTTGTATTATGAGTTATGTGTTTTGGTGACCGAAGATTGTTCGGAGTCCGGGATGAGATCATGGACATAATGAGGAGTCTTGAAATAGTCAAGAGGTAAAGATTGATATATTGGACGATAGTATTCGGACACCGGAATGGTTCGGAGTGTTTCGGATATTTATCGGAGTACCGAGGGGTTACCGGAGCCCCCCGGGGAAAGTAATGGGCCACTATGGGCCATAGGGGAGAGAGAGGGCAGCCCACAAGGGGGCGCACCCCCCCCCATGGGCAGTCCGAATTGGACAAGGGGAGGGGGCGCGGCCCCCCTTTCCTTCCCCCCTCTGCCTCTCCTACCCCCTCCATGAGAAGGAAGGGGGAAACCGACTAGGACTAGGAGTCCTAGTGGGTTCCCCCCCCCCCCCCCCACTTGGCGCACCCTAGGTCCGGCCTCCTCCCTCTCCTCCTTTATATATGGGGGCAGGGGGCACCCAAAGCACATCAATTGTTCTCTTAACCGTGTGCGGTGCCCCCCTCCACAGTTTACTCCTACGGTCATATTGTCGTAGTGCTTAGGCGAAGCCCTGCGCGGATCACATCACCATCACCGTCACTACGCCGTCGTGCTGACGAAACTCTCCCTCGACACTTTGCTGGATCAAGAGTTCGAGGGACGTCATCGAGCTGAACGTGTGCAGAACTCGGAGGTGCCGTACGTTCGGTGCTAGATCGGTTGGAATGCGAAGGCGTTCGACGACATCAACCGCATTAAACTAATGCTTCCGCTTTCGGTCTACGAGGGTACGTGGACACACTCTTCCCCTCTTGTTACTATGCATCTACTAGATAGATCTTGCGTGATCGTAGGATTTTTTTTTAAATTACATGCTACGTTCCTAACATCATTCGTGTATCACTTATCTATGTATGAATTGTTGATTTCTGCTTGGACATGTAATGAATTACTGAATTGTCGTTTAATTTTTTATCTTTGAATTGTTGAACTGATGATGGATTTGTGCAATATGATGGACGTGTATGGATTTGCATGGATATGATGATTGGCATATAGGGAGTGTGGTTGTCTAGAAGGACAAATGAGAACCCGGATGGCGCTGTTTGCGTCCACGGAGTTAGGCCTGGTGAGCGGCGCCTAGCACCGGAGATATTTGTCAGTCAAGCCTCGGCATTGATTTTTCAATGGATGGTGACCAATGGACCAAAGCCCACGTCCAGTGTAGCTACAAAACATTGATGGTGACCAATGGATCAACACTAATGCAGCCTTCTTCAGTGAAACCAAGACGGGTGGATGGGGTTGCATTGTATGGGATTGGGCTGGCGAGGTCCTATTTGCAGCTTCGGGGAAACTATCAGGTACTCCCTCCGTTTCAAAATAGATGACCCAACTTTATACTAACTTTATACTAAAGTTAGTATAAAGTTGAGTCATTTATTTTGAAATTGAGGGAGTATCTCCAAAGCGCTCCAGGCGGAAGCGGTGGCCCGGATGAAAGCTATGCATATGGCAGAGGGTATCGGAATGGGGCACGCTATTTTCAGTACTGACTGCCTGCCCCTGACCCAAGCTGTGTTTTCTACAAGTGCAGACCGTGCAAAGTTGGGTACCCTCTTCCGTGAGACAAAATTCCTACTCTGGATGGGCTTCATTGTCAACAAAGTTGTATTCAATCCCGTGATTGTAATGTGCCTGCACACTTGCCAGCAAGTTATGGTGGGAGGTTGGTCTTCAAAAGCCAACGTGTCTGGCTGATTGAGTTACCGTCTGATGTAATGGGTGTTGTGACCGACGATTTAGTCGCGTCCCCTAATTAATTTAATGCATGGTGCTCACATGACTGTTTGGGTTTGTAGGTCACATGATCAAATTCCAACAGCGTCCATAGTAGTACTGTGCTGTGCGTACGCAGGAAACAACAAAATTCTTACGGTAACCGTTGTAGTATAGTACCAGTACACAATTAATGCACGTGCATTGTCCTGTTGTAGAATGTGTACGCACGTGCACGCTTATTACCTGTGTTTTATCTGCTGGACTAGCTTCTGGATCGAAGATGCGTCGCATCAGGGTATCTATAGACATAGTCTATAGATAGGCCAAACTCTTGGAGAAAAGAAATGTTTTGTTAGGGTTGGTATGAAGACAAGGAGGCAGATTCCAGCGGGGCACGCCAGAGTGAAAGTGGCCAAGTGCAACGGTGATCTAGCTGCATCACGTGCGTGTATATGCATGCATGGCGTCGTTCCTTTTGTCGGGCCACTTGACCATTGGGTTCTGCTTGATCGTAACGTAAGTACTTAGCGCTTTAGCTTGCAAAAACGTGAGACGGAGGGAGTAATTGGATGGCATGCAATTTTATTTTATTATTTTGCAGGGAGGATGGCATGCATGTGAGCCGGAGCGTGTCGACCGACCAACCTGTGTACACGTATGTACTCCCTCCGTCCCAAAATTCTTATCTTAGATTTTTCTAAATACGGATGTATCAAGTCACATTTTAGTATTAGATACATCCGTATCTACATAAATCTAAGACAAGAATTTTGAGATGGAGGAATACTCGTGTGCAGCCAAAGCCAAACGCCCAAACTCATTAGGTTTCCGTGTGTACTGACATCGACTCATGTGAACTTTATCTGTCAGACGTAATCTTGGTCCATCTATATGCTTGGAAGTTGGCCAGATCATGTCTTTTAAATATATTTTTTAGGAGGTCTTTTATGTCTATGATGCAATCCCTTCAGCCTGCAACCCGCCGATGATGCAACCCCGACAGACATGCCATTTGCAGCTCGCCCCTGTCGAGCAGGCCAATGTACCATGCAACGAGATTCATGAGTGCCTCACACGTGTTGGGAGTGTTTTGGCAGGAGTGAAGGCCACTCTTGACAAACTCTCGGCTGTGCCTCTGCTTCCGGAGCTTTAGATTGGTTCTGTGGGCCCTTGTTTATCCTCTCATGCTAGACACTGCCTGCCCAAGCCGCGAGGGAGCTATTTGGGGAGCCCAATTTGCTTCTATCGCTAATGCTTCTAGAGGCCGGATTGCTTGGGCCTTCCGTTGGTGACCACAATGCCCACAACGCCACTGTTGAAGGCAGCCATCCACTCGCCTTTGTCTCAAAAAAAAACCATCCACTTGCCTTTGTAGGTCATGCAGGTTTAGATGCTGAGGTCCCTCACCCGACCATCGGCTGGGTGGTGTCTGTGGCTGATGAGGCTGTTGCAGAAAGGGCATTGGCACCTATGCTTGATGCTCTCCTCGCGAAAGAGCTTTGTGACCTACTTGGCAGCTTGTAGGTTGCTAGCCCAAGATATGGCAAGACAATTGGTTGCCTCTTGACGAGGAAGGCAAAAAGGTGTGTGATAGCACTTGGGCCGACATCCTGAAGGAGAAGTTGCTCAGAAGCAAAGGCAAGAAGAGTGGCGCCATCAAGAAGGCGTATATGGCTGCTTGATGGACGATCTTTAGTCTGTTGGCCCGTCCTTATGGTTTGGGTTGTCATCATGGATTTGATGGCGGCTGTTGTCTTTTGTAGAGGTGTAGGAGTTTGCGGTTGTTGCGTTTTTGTAGCATTTGTTTGGTCGGCCGTACGGTCGTGGGTTTTCATACTTTATGAGTAGTTCCCATGTGGTTTGTTTGTATAGATTTTCTCCTGATTTTTTGTTAATTAATTGGGGAATTCTCTTTTTATTAATTAATCAACAATTCAAATCTTTGCATCCATTTTGAAAATAACCAAACAATCTAAATGTGAGAAGAACCTATTTAAGCTTAAACTTTGTGAGGCTCATGTCGTTGGCCATTTATATCCCTTTGAGCGTAATCACAAGGGAAATTCAAAAACTTATAACATGCAATACATTGATGTTATTCCTTGATGCAGGTATCCATAGCATCCCAACAAACTAGTGTTAAAATGACTATTTAACTGGGATGGTTAGCCGAAAAACTAAGTATTGCTTTACATTCATTTCAAGAAGGATTGAGATTGTTTCGGTGGTGCATCTTATCGGTAAATCTTGAGAAAAAGCTCTGATGGAGAATAGTGCATTTTGAACCCCAAAAAGGTAGGAAGAGCAAACACCACATTGCATTATTAACATGTTCTCATCTTCAACATTACCAAGTTATTTCTAGGTTATTTTACCAAATTTATGCATACTTCATCAAACTATATTGTGTTCCGAAATAGTTGGCATGTATGTCGCAAATGATTGAATTTTGACACAAAGTTCAAACCAAATCTGCAATGTCAACCAACTATTGATCCTCGAAAATAGGAAATACATATTTGCTAATGAAAGAATAAATAAATTAGCAATTCCAACTATGAGAGGACACTTGTAGAAATCTCATACACTACTACTTGCTAATTATTACACATATTAATATACTCCATGGAATCTTTATCAAGATATTTTTAGGTGTCATATACAATAGATCGACTATTATGTCGAGATATTCAAAGATACTAATATGGACAATGAAATATATAAAAACATATAATGTTGTATAAAATAAAACATATAAATACACTAGAATAGAGCTAACACCAGTATTAATCTGCAAAAGGTGGTGCATTCTATCTGTATTGTTTTTCTATCAACGGGAATACAATTGAAAGCTTTTATTAGCAATGTCTGTAACTAAATATTAGGAAAACATAAAATGTTGGGAAAACACATGAATTTAATTTAGGACAACTGTATTTGCAACAATAGTTGTAAAAATTGTTACATAGTACATTAGTATTCGCCTACGTCGGCTAAGCATAATAGAAATTCTACTAGTTAAAATCTTACTATAATACAAAGATCTGTAGTAAGTAAAAAAGTTTAATATAAATCAGTAGAAACTATTATTAACGATATAAGCAACATGCAACAGTCTTCACATGTTTGCGAATCTAACATGTATCTGTTCATAGTCCAAACCAGTCCAAAATAGTGATTGTCAAACATAGAGGAGTAAGTAAAGAATCTGTATATCAGGCGCATTAGATTTCCATATATCAAAAGTTGAAGTGAAAATCTAGATCTAGGATAATGAGCACAGAACAAAGTTGTCACAATTTGTGAAATTTCCATGCATTGCATTTCAAAATGTGCATTTTATCTAGTACCATATGATGTATCATATTTATACTTGCGGCAATTTGTACGCATTTTTCTTTGATGTAATCTTATGAAAATATAACTCGGTTAATTATTATTTTTCACTTTTGAAGTTTGAAGACATTATTTTCATTAGGTGTATGAAAATTACAAAAACTTAGTATATAAGGTGAAACTAAAATGAAAAACCCGAGGAATCACAAATTGGTAATTATACTTGTAAACATTGAAGACTCTGTTGAAATGCTTAGGTGATGACATATGAAAACCAATTTGTGCAGGTGTGTACTTGTGAACACTCAATACAAATTGCTTTGTTTGATACTCCCTCCATTCCCTTATACAAGGCCACTATCAAAAATACATTTTGCATCAATACAAGGCCACCAACAGTAATCGAGGCAAAAATTAATGATGTTTTCTCGTACTAGCAACTTTTTAATACTTACATGCATGTAGTCATAATGACACTCAGCCACTTCCTTCACATTCATTCATTGCATGCTTGTGATGTATTAATGGTCCCGGTTAACAAAAAAGAAAATTTGACTTGCAATGAAGTCAATAAATTTTATCTTGGTATCTGTAATATGAGTTTGTGGCCTTGTATAAGGGAATGGAGGGAGTATGACGCTTGATGTATGGTGAATTGGGAAATGAGATTCATGCAAATTTGCCAATCACAAGATTGTCGATGCTGATTTTCTGAATTTTCTCTTTGCACCTTTTAAAAGGTTCAGATTTTAGTCGATCTATGACGTGTGGTGGATTGAATTTGATTTATGCAGGTTTGTGGATCGGCTGCGAAGGTTGCAAAAACTTGTTTGGAAGGTTTTTGAATGCTATTTTTTGATTTGATCTACCCTTTTGATGTCTAGCCAAAAGAGGAATGACATATTTTTGCGGGTTTACGAATTTGGTCCCTCTTGTGATGTTTGGTAGAATTAATAGTTCACACTTGTCAAAAGATCAAAATTGTTACCTTTTCGACGGGTTTTGAGGCTTACTTGTATATAATTGGCATGTGATGGATGTTCTGTTCTAGTGCAGACCACCCAGGCCCGCTTTGAATTTAATAGGAAAATAGTAATGATAATATTTCAGTTTTTGAGTGCTTACATTTTATTGAGAGAAACAAGGCGAACAAACATCAATGTTGTGCATTCAAAGTTGATATGATGTAGGTCAACCTGGGCATGGCAGCCCGGCCTGACGACCAGACTCGAAAAACCCGAGTTGGCTCGGGCTTGTCCACCGGGCCAGGCTTCGGCCTTGATTTCTAGGTTGAAATAGAATTTGGGCCGGGCTTGGGCTTCCATTTTAGCCTCAAAATAGCCCGGCCTGACCCGACCAGCATACGTTGGTACAGATCTGGAGCACCGCGAACAAATTCCCATGACATGGTCATAGAGAGGTTGGCAAGTCGAAAAATGGAGTATTTAAATACTTGAAGGATAGAGTTTGGAAGCAAGTGCATGGATGTATTGAGATATTGCCTTCAGTGGTTGGGAAGGAATTACTTATTAAATCAGTGGCACAACATTTACCACATATGAAGACTGTTGGGAGTGTTTTGGCACGAGTGAAGGTCGCTCTTGACAAACTCTCGGTTGTGCCTCTGCTTCCCGAGCTTTAGGTTGGTTCTGTGGGCCCTTCTTTATCCTCTCATGCTAGACGCTGCCTGCCCAAGCTGGAGGAGCTGCTATTTGGGGAGCCCAACTTGCTTCTATCGCTAATGCTTGGAGAGGGCGGATTGCTTGGGCCTTTGGTTGGTGACCACAATGCCCACAACACCACCGTTGAAGGCAGCCATCCACTTGCCTTTGTAGGGCATGCGGCTTTAGATGTTGAGGTCCCTCACCCGACCATCGGGTGGGTGGTGTCTGTGGCTGATGGGGCTCTTGTGGAAAGCGTGTTAGCACCTGTGCTCAATGCTCTCCTCGTGAAAGGGATTTGTGACCTACTTGGTAGCTTGTAGGTTGCTAGCCCTAGATATGGCAAGACAATTGCTTGCCTCTTGATGAGGAATGCAATTAGGGGCAAAGGCAAGAAGTTGGGTGATAGCCCTTGGGCCGACATCCCGAAGAAGAAGTTGCTCAGGAGCAAAGGTGGGAAGAGTGGCACCATTTGGAAGGCATATATGGATGGACGATCTTTAGTCTGTTGGCCCATCATCATGGTTTCGGTTCTCATTGTAGATTTGGTGGAGTTTGCGGTTGTTGCGTTTTGGAAGCATTAGTTTGGCCGGCTGTGCGGTCGTGGGTTTTCATATTTTATGAGTAGTCCGCATGTGGTTTGTTTGTATAGATTTAGTCCTTACTTTTTGTTAATTCATTGGGGAATTCTTGTTTTCTTAATTAATCAATGAGTCAAATCATTAGATCCATTTTGAAAATAGCCAAACAAACTAAATGTGAGAAGAACCTATTTAAGATTTAACTTTGCGAGGCTTGTATCGTTGGCCATTTGGATCTCTTTGAGCATAATCACAAGGGAAATTCAAAAAACTTACAACATGGAGTACTTTGACATATTCCTCGATGCGGGTATCCATAGCATCCCAACAAACTAGTGTTAAAATGACTATTTACCTGGGATGGCTAGCCGAAAAGCTAAGTATTTCCTTACATTCATTTCAAAAGGGATTGAGTGTTTCGGTGGTGCATCTTATCGGTAAATCTTGAGGAAAAGCTCTGATGGAGAACAGTGCATTCTGAACCTCCAATAGGCAGGAAGAGCATACACCACATTGCATTGTTAACATGTTCTCAACGTCAACCTTACCAGGTTATTTTTATATTATGTTACCAAATTTATGCATACGTCATCAACTATATTGTGTTCCAAACCAGTTGGCATGTATGTCACAAATGATTGAATTTCGACACAAAGTTCAAATCTAATCTGCAATGTCAACCAACTATTGATCCCCCAAATTGGAAATACATATTTGTCGATGAATAAAGAAATGAGCAACTCTAACTACGGGAGGACACATGTAGACATCTCATACACTACTATTTGCTAATTACTATTACACATATTAATATACTCCATGGAATATTTATCGAAATTTATTTTTGATGTCGTATACAATAGAGCATTGTCCAGATATTCAAAGATACTAATATGGACAATAAAACATATAAAAACATATAATGTTGTATACAATAAAACATATAAATACACTACAATAGATCTAACACCCGTATTAATCTGCAAAAGGTTGTGCATTCTATCTTCATTGTTTTTCTATCAACGGGAATACAATTGAAAGTTTTTATTATTAATGTCTGTAACTAAATATTATGAAAACATAATATGTGGGGAAAACACGTGGCGTCAATTTACGATAACTGCATTTGCAACAATAGTTGTAAAAATATTACATAATACCTTAGTATTCTCCTATGTCGACTAAGCATAATAGAAATTATACTAGTAAAAGTCTTACCACAATAAGAAGATTTTTAGTAAGTAAAAAACTTAATATAAATCAGTACAAACTATTGTTAACAATAGAAGCGGCATGCAATAGTCTTCACATTAAAGCGTACATGGGACTTGCGCAGCGGATGACTCGTCAGTCAAAAATCGATGCGATGACGGCTTCGAGACGGAAAGGTGGTAGCGCGGCTGGGAGAAGTGGAGGAGGCGGCGCGGCGGCCGTCCATCGTCGGAGCAGAGGGAGCTAGGGTGACGGCCGGTCAGATTGAGGTTTTTTTTGGCGCGAGTCCTCATTCGTTCCCCATTTAAGATGAAGGGTCATCGTTTGCCGAGTTTTGGATCCGGGGATAACGAGACCCACAGTCAGCAGTCAATTGCACGTGACTCGATGGCCCACATGCCAGAGTTTCCCAAGTTTTCTTGAGCCTCCACTCAGCAAAGTTGTGACCCATGGCATTCCGATTTTAAAAAATGAAAAGGAGAAAATGTTTACCCAGTGTCGTCCAGCCAAAACTCGCAAACTGTGACCCCTGGAATTCCTTTAAAAAATGAAAAAGAGAAAATGTTTATCGAGTCTCCGTTAGCAGAAACTCAGTATAGAAAGACCCCCGTCACAGCTCCGTCGCCTGCTCTATAGCAGGGCCCATCTGTCAGACTTTGCCGAGTGTTTTTTTGTCGGGAACTCGGCGTACTTGAGATTCTGTTTGCCAAATCGTTTTTCGTTGAACTCGGCAAAATATGAAGTCTGCTGAGTTGTTTTTCATTGCCGAGTCCAATTTTGAATCAAACTCGGCAGATATAAACTTTGCCGACTTCCCGATAGAATGAACTCGCAAAGTTTTGAAACTCAGCACAAAACCAGATTCTAGTAATGAACTCTTCTACTCCCCAAGAAACTCTGGTACACCTACTTGGGAGTCCCCCGAGGATGAGGGATATGATGATACTAGTGATAACGCACTGCTTATTGATTCTATGGCTCAAGAGCATGCCATTGCTGAAGCTAACAGTTATCCTAGTAAATGGGCATTCTGGTGCAAGAGAAACAATGCTCCCGAATCACTGAATGTGTAAGTTCTGTTGTGATTTTACCTGATCATAAAACTGAAGATTGTTGTGCTATAGCCAGTGTGAATAAAAACGCTTATGTTCATGTTGTAAAACATTCTCCTCAGGATATGGTCTGCAGAAGAGCCATGACTCTGTTATTCAAGTTACTAGCACCTACTTTGGTCTAGTCCCCTGAGTCGTCCATGGAGAATGATGTTGAGGCATAAGATTCTCAGGTCAATCTGAGAATAGATTCTTCTACCTTTGTTTGATGTGCTGCGCCTCCGATGATATGTTTCTACACACTAGCGGTCCTCATTACTCATCCTAATTTTTGCAAAAATTCTATGCCCCCCTTGCGTGGTTACTTTTGTTTCTTTCACCCTAGATTCGCATAAGATACTCGTGTTGATTCAAGAATATATTCCATTAACTTTGTTTGATGCACGGCCTATGAATAAAGTTGTACGCGACAGTGGTACTCATTACTTGTCCCGCAGGAATCCTATTTCCTTCGTAGTACAATTTGGCATCTACGTACCTATATGTTTCGAGTGATGCTCTCAGGCTGTTGGGCTGGTTCTAGAAGTTGAGCAATTCAATTTTCTGCAATGCTATTTGCCAATGTCAATGTGTTGCCATTTCTTATATCCTTATTGAAACTTGCTACTTGGCCTTCCTTATTCCAAGAAGGACTTAGGAATTGATGTGGTGTGCTAGAGTTATTTCATAACGTAGGTTCACTAATTGGTTTTCACCGTTTGGCTTTAAATTGATGTGGTGTGCTAGAGTACTATTTAATCTAGCAGACTATCACCGATTGGCTTTCAATTGATGGTGTGTGCTAGGACATTTTCTTTCGGTGTGGACTGCAAGGTCAATCTGTGCAGGTTTGCCGGGGAAGTGAAGCTCATCATGCACTTTGATGTTTCAGCAATGGTGAGTGAGAGACCGATCACTGGTCTTTGTTTCATTGTTCGCGTTGATGTGCCATTGCCTCCTCAACAGCCATACCCCACCAGGCATGTCGCCCTCCTACAAGTCACGCGCCACAGCCATATGGAGTTATGGACAACCCTACACGCCGCAGGCGTACGGACAACCGTACCCACCGCAGCCATATGGGCAACAACCGTACCAGCCACAGCCATATGGGTAACCCTACCCACAACCTTCAGCAGCACAATCCCCTTATTCACCTGGTAAGATCTTGATGAGCTTAGATAAATCCATCCTTTTTCATGAGTCTAATCAGGTGAATCTTATGCAGCGCCGTACCCTGGAGCTTATCCACCGTGGCCATATTGATACACCCTGCTTCAGTGGCCTGACGTGGCGGCACCGAAACGAAGAAATAATGATCAGTTGTGGCTGCTGAGCTTTTTCAAACGGCAGCACTAGGCGCCGGCGCACCGGCCCAATGTTCGGCCGGTCGCCTAGCAGCCGTCGGATTGGCACCATCTGAATCGTTCTGATCTTATCTTCTTCCCCCGTCTGAAAACGATTCCCCACCTCCCCAGCGAAGCTTCCTTCCCACGCGCATGGCAGACGCCGCCTGAAAAGTACCTTGTGTCCTGCAGCTTGTAACACCTCAGGTGCTCGCCTGTCGTAGCAAATCACGGTGCACGACCCGTTGCCGAGCTCGCCGCGCCCACACTCAAGGTTGTTGTTGGAGGCCGTCGTTGTACTTGATCTGTCCCCGTAGGAAGAACTTGTCTTGTAGCCTTGCAGCTCCACCTCCCATGACGAGCCCCGTCGAAGTAATCATCGACGCCAGTCATAAGCGAAAAACGACAGCAGATGCAGCAAAACATCGTCCCTGCCATCACAGGTCGGGGTCATCGTCATGAATGGTTGCAGCATATGTCAACGCTGGTTGTAGCAAAACTCGACGGCGGATGCAGCAAAAATGTCATCGCCGCCGTCGCGGGTTAAGCCGAGACATGAATGGTTGAAGCTTTTTTTATTGTCGGATGTAGCTTTTTTCATCAACAATTGCAGCTTCGTCGTCATCCATAACTTCCATCGTCTATTGTTGAAACTTTTTTCGTCTCTGGTTGAAGCTTTTCTAGTCGCCGGTTGAAGCTTTCGTGTTTGCGCAGTGCCAACACCCCAAAAATTTGTTGCCTTCGATTGAAGCTTTGGGTGACGCTGGTTGTATCATTTTTTGTTGCCGGTTCCAACACACCAGATAGCTAGTTCCACCAGACCACCTGGCCGGTAGAAGCATCACCATGTGCTAGTTCTAGCGCGGGCGCACGCCGGGGTTACACGCCTCGGTTCCAGCATCCCCGCATGCCGGTTCCAACACGAGTGCATGACGGTTGTAGTACCACGTCGTCTCAGTCGTAGTAGCACGTGACGCCGGTCGCATCACCGTCTCGCCATGGTTGTAGCACATCCCACGCCGTCGACGAGATTGCGGTTGTAGCAACATCGAGGTCTAGCCACCAAGACCGAGAGGAGATTGGCGGCGAGCGTCATCGTGCAATCGACGACCAGCGACGCGTCCTTGTAGCAGCCTCATGGTAGTTTTGTTGCCATGGGAGGAAAGGATGGAAGCAAAAGCTCGCAGGGTGGAGGCTAGGCTAGAGCGATTGGGGATGGCAAAGGTAGAAGAAAGAGTAAAGACAGCGATGTTCTGGAGATAAGATTTGTGTGGCCCAAAACAGTCGGTGCAAAGAGATAGGGAAAAGGAAGAGGCAGCGCGTGGGCCAAGGCACGTGGCTGCGCGGGCGAGTGAGCCGGGGCGTCCGTATCCAAACGTTTTCCTTTTTCAAATCGATCACAAGCCTACTGAAGGCGTGTTAGATAACTGAAACAACATGTAAATCGCCTCCTTTTGCGTGAGTGTTGTGAAACAGCCTAGCACAATTATCAGAAACGTTTACTCTCTCCAGTAGACACTATATTTGTAGCTTGCAGGCCGCCATGATGAAGTTAGTTCTATATTGTGGTTTTGCCAAAATGGCGATGCTCCTTGCTTCTGTTTGGGGGTCATTATAGACTGTTCTACCTATAAGTCTGTAACATATAGTGCTAACTGCTCGAACGTCAGCGAATGCATGGCAGCTGCAGAAGGCCGCAACACATGAAACCTGGGAGTGTTTTTGTGATGCTCAATAAATTTGCCTTGTTTGATGTACCCATGATGTGTGGTGGATTGGATTAAATGTGGTTTTGTTGATTGGCTACAAAGGTTGCTGTATTTTTGTTTCTGATAGTGTTTTGTGACGCTCAAAGCACTTGCTTGGTTTGATATGAGATTCATGTGGATTCGCCAATCCCAAGATTGCCCGTGCTGATTTTCTTTGTTCCGCTCTTCAGGCCTGTTAAAAAGTTCAGATTTTAGTTGATCTACGTGGGTTTGTGGATCGACTGCGAAGGTCGCATCATCTTGTCTAAATTGTTTTTTGATGCTCTTTATTTGATTTGTATACCCTTGATGTCTCGCCAACAGACGAATGAGATTTGTACGGATTTGCCATTCCCGAGATACTTGAGCTGATACCTGAATTCCACCACTCTTGTTAATAACCTGTTAAAATTTCAAAATTTGGTTAATCTCTCTGCGGGGTTTGGAGGCTTATTTGTGTATATAGATGGCCTGTGATGGGTGTTTTAGTGCAGGTCATTCTAGAGTGTGTTTGCAGGGCTTTCATCATTCTGGAGATCTTACACGGGCAAGCAAATCAGTAGGGCTTTTCTTTCTCTTTCCCTAGAAAATCAGTGGTTAATTATTGCTGTGTTCATTGATTAGCTATCGAAACCTTTTTCTGGATAAGACCACAACACGTATGTTTGTTAGTACCTGAAACCTTTTTCTGGATAAGACCATAACCTGTGTGCATGTGGCGGCGATCCAAAGCATAGTGATATTGGATATTACTTCCAATATTACAGATAGCAAAGTAGTGAGGTTAGCAGTGTTTCCGCAGGGCTTTCATCATTCTGGAGTTCAATCTTACAAGAGCTATCATACCTGAATTTCTTTTCTCTTTTTCCGCTTGGCGAGAAGATCGATCAGTAGTTAACTATTGTTATTCTCTTCTTTTGCGAAGGTAATAGTGTTTTATTCCAGGATTATAGAGTTACAGTCAATAGGCAAGAATTCCTCAGTACATAATACATGGGGGCCGTCTATGTAGCTGCACAGTTCTTTGCTTTCAGTGCATCATTACAATGTAACAGAAATCTATAAGCACCAAAGATGATCGTTCCATCATGGTGTCATACTATCATACCAGGCGCCACCATACCATCACTCTCCGAAAACGCCCCATCTACCGACAGTGCCACCTGGTCCCTAGGTGGTGGAATCCAGGCCAAAGAACTTGTTGCCTTCATCGGTTTTGGCCTTTCAGGTTCCAACACAAACAACAGTTTATCCTTTAAATGTCGTCCGTCTAGTGTCTGTTAGCTGAATCAAGCGACTGCGAGTAGCTCCAAAGAAACTCTACGGAAATTTCAAGAGGAGGTTTTTTCCGGATAAAAGACCAGAGCACATATCTTGTTTAGTGCATGGGTCTATGGGAGGAACCTGAGCTTTAACAGTGCAAGGTTTTGCTGATAATCAAATTGTGTTAAGCTTCCAAGATTAATGATCATGATGATTCCACATGAACGTACTACTTTGCTCCTCGCTTTTCGTGATGCCAACTTCCATCCTCGTCCCTCACTCACAATATTAGTCTTCCCTTCCCACATGTGCCCAAAAATTAGTGCACTCCTTCTTAGGGATTGGAATTGGGAGGGACTATGCACGGTTGAGCATGAACAAGCAACATGTAAGAGGTTAATTAATGGGGATGGATTGGGGAAGGTGACTATTAAGAAAGGCGAGGTGGCAGGATGGGAGACCGAAAGGATGACACAACGGTACATATGTGTTTTTTGACAACAGTTTTGGGACTTGATGGAGTAGGATAAGAGAAGCTCTACCTGTCCGTGCCAATCCCGACATCAAGGCCATTGCCTCTCTTTGGTACATCTTAGTATGGGACCCAAGTTTAGTTGTGTTCTTTCTGTTAACTCCCACCACTAGTCATTAACGGGTAGCAACTTTTGAAATATAAATATTGTAAGTATTGAATGATGACAAAAATTTAGGAATTACGATTATAGGAAAAAACATCCGCAAGACAAATCGCTGAAGGAACTCTTTTGGGAGGACTTATATGGAAGAAAATATTCTCATTTGTCTATTGCCCACCCTGGTATGCCAGTCAAGCTCGATGGCATTCGCATGCGGTTGTCTGAGAAGGGGGCATGTGATTTCAAAGATAATCTGACACTTCAAGTTGATTTCACATTAGTTTTTTAATTATTTATGTGGGAGGTCATAAGGAGCCTCCAATAAGTATAATAAATGTTTATTGATTATATAATACATAATTTAAGGCATTTAGACGGCAGACAGATAGATGACCGTTTGTTATTCAAGACAAGCATCCATTTCAAAAGGGTGCATCTAGGCACTACCGTCAAATCTCTATATTTTGTGAATGATGTGATAATAATTGTATCCATGAATATGTCTAAATCATCCACTCGTCTCCATGGAAATTGGGTATCAAACCATGGTTTTGTTGGTATTTCTGGTGATGATACATAACAGGTGGTTCTATACTTGGTTGGATACACGAGTAGGAAGGGCAACCTCGTATGAGGATATAAATACAACATGTTGGTGTTGTTTGGTCCATTTGTCATAGGAAGCCTGCAAACTCAAATGGGCCAAGTGCAGATATTGCTCTCGTGGGTGTGTCTTTTTCCCGATGTGATTGATGTTGGGGGGGGGGGGGGGGGATATGGTCCCGAGCAATCTCAAACGTCAAGCTACATGTGAAGATCATGTGAATAGTGGTGATGTGCCAAGGGATACTGTATATGGCACTGTGCATACTAGTCATTCTCTTTCTTGCTTCGGAGATCACTGGCCCTTAGTTGTGGGCTCGTAGATAAGAGTGGGGATGAAATCCATTGATCTCTACTAAGAACTAGCCTATGAAACATTCTTGCATGCAGATCTATTGGAAACTAAAAATAAGATGGGCATTGTCACCTTTGTTGTGGACTTCCTAAAACCCACAGCCTCCCGAGACAAGAAACATACATGTGTTTGAATATTGGACTCCTTTTTTTAAGAAGCACAAAACTTCCGGCTGCAATGACACGGACTTTATCTCTCTAATCACCACCTCCACCAAAGCGGTGTGACCAGAATGACAAGCATGTCGGCCTAGATAGTCAAGGAAGATGCAAATATTATGCTATTCGATGCAATGGTCATCACTCGTATTGCTTTGTATCTACATATTGTCGGTATCTATGCAACCATCCACACTAAAAAAACATTTCCATGATGACATATGTTTGTCACAGTAGGTTACGTTTTCTATCATATATGTACATCCATGACGATTTTATAACAGAATCAAGATAGTCATACATGTGCTGTCGTGACATTTCCTTTCTCTAAGGGCCCATGTTATCTTTTCTCCTTTCTAAGGGCCCATTTACTTTTGGGCTCATTTCCAGCACTCGATTACTTACGGTCCATTACTGCCCTGTTCCGCTGATTTGCTAAATTCAGACCATGGTTACAGTTGGCCCGTTTGTGACCCGTTAATCCATTGGGTCGTTTTCATAGCGTTATCTGATACGGCCCATTAACGACCCGTTATGCCTGTCAATAGAATTAAGCCCGTTATACATACCGGCCTATTAACGACCCGTTATGGTCGGGCCCATAAACAAATGATTACCATATTAGCCCGTTTACGGCCCATATTGCGGTCTGTTATTGGTCCATAAATAGTATGTCCTATGTTTGGCCAATCGATTATACGACCCGTAGAAGTCACATTGATTCTACGGTCCATAGAAGGCCCAAAGATCCGACGGCCCGTAGGAGGCCGATGGTCACTACAGCAGGTAGCAGGACCATGGTTACAATGGTCCGTATATTGCCCATGGTTATTGTGGCCTAGTTCTAAAAAAAGGTTATTGTGGCCACACTAGTAGAAAAGGGGGCTTTTGTCCCGGTTGGTAAGGGCGTTTACTCCCGGTTTTAACCGGGACTAAAGGGTCGTTACTAATGCCTCCCCCCTTTAGTCCCGGTTTTTACACGAACCGGGACTAAAGGCCGTCCACGTGGACGCAGCCTGGAGCTCCACCTTTAGTCCCGGTTGGTGTTACCAACCGGGACTAAATGAAATTTTATGATATTTTTTTAAAAAAAAATTGCGAATATGGTAATCATTTGTTTATTGCCAATGGTTATTGTGGCCCAGTTCTAAAAAAAGGTTATTGTGGCCACACTAGTAGAAAAGGGGGCTTTTGTCCCGGTTGGTAAGGGCGTTTAGTCCCGGTTTTAACCGGGACTAAAGGGTCGTTACTAATGCCTCCCCCCTTTAGTCCCGGTTTTTACACGAACCGGGACTAAAGGCCGTCCACGTGGACGCAGCCTGGAGCTCCACCTTTAGTCCCGGTTGGTGTTACCAACCGGGACTAAAGGAAATTTTATGATATTTTTTTAAAAAAAATTGCGAATTTTTTTTTGATTTTCAAATTTCTGAATTATTTTAACCTCTAATCTCTAATCACCACCCCTCATCACTGCTCAATTTATCCTCTAATCTCTAATCACCCCTCATCATTCCAAATCATCTAACTTCCCGGACGGTCACCCATCCTCTCACTACTCCAGCCTGAGCACGCTTAACTTCTGGGTTCTATTCTCCCTCGTTTCCAAGTCTGCACTTGTTGTTTTCCTAACAATAGTAAGATGTCAATTTTATTAACCCTCAGGAATTTAGCTTGAGCATGAAGTGACACATTTCACTGTTTGAGTTTGAAACTATTGTTTTAAAAAACAATAATTATTTAGTAACACTAATATTTCTGGAATAATTAGTTTGACCACTGTTTGACCACTGTTTGACCAGATTTGACCAAAATTCAAAAAAACTGAAATAATTATTTAGTAACACTAATATTCTAGAATAATTAGTTTGACCATTGTTTGACTACAGTTTGACCACAATTTGAAATTTTTTTGCCTCTCCAGATCTTAAAAGCTCCGTATCTTTTTTTCTGTTAGATTTTTGAGGATTTTGAAAATGTTTAACGGGGTTCCCAAATTCAGATGTAACTTTTCGAGTAGATGATTTTTCATATAAAAAACTTTTTCATCCGAGTTCGTATGCAAAAGTTATGCCCATTTTAAGAAATTCCAGAGAGATTTTGCAAATATAGTCGAAATTCATATTTGTTAATTTTCCCAACAACTAGACCACATATCACATGGGGAACTTATTTTATTTTATTTTTTTGACATTTCCATCATTTTCTTTTGTTTTTTATAAAACTGAAAAGGCGGTCCACGGGAGGGGGGGTAGAGTTTGATGGGCCCTTTAGTACCGGTTCGTGCTATGAACCGGTACTAATGCCTCAAAGCCCATTAGTACCGGTTGGTGGCACCAACCGGGACTAAAGGTTTTTTTGGCATCGCACCCTTTAGTCCCGGTTCGTGGCACCAACCGGGACTAAAGGGCCCAGGTGAACCGGGACTAATGCCTTAGCCGCACGAACCGGGACTGAACCGGGACTAATGTGAATATTGCCCTGTGACGAAAGCCCTGTTTTGTACTAGTGGCCACTAGCAAACTGCAGAAAAAGAACGAAAGTAACTACAGGCAAACAAATAAACAAGATAACAAGGAAATAAATAAGCAAGCAACTAACGCTAGGCTATTACGGCTATTACACATATTACATCCACGCATCAAAGTTCGACACCAGTGCAAATATAGGGAACAAATCAGTATATTACATACACCGGACACCTAAATTGGCCACCAGTGCAAATTAACGTGACAACAAAACAAGTCCATAACTGAAACAACTTCAAAAGAGCTCAAGAAACGTTATTCTGGTTTTCCACCATGCTGGCAATAAGCTTAGCAATCTTATTAGCTTTCTCTTGTTTAGCGTTAAAATCCTCCAACGCTTGTTGTTGCACTAGAAAGTATGCATCCGAATTCTGCAGGGACTTCCTCAGTCCTTCGGCTTCTTGTCGCAGCACAATTGATCGATGTCTTTCAGCTTGTAGTGGAGACTCAAGAAGCCGAACTGATTCAGGCAAGAAGTTCCAAGAGCTTGTGCCAGCAGTAGTGGCCAGTAACTCAGACACTACATCAAGACAGAACTTTGAGGTTGTCTCACTGTCTTTAAAATAGTTTTTATCAGCTTTCTTGGAAACCAACAGGGATGTCTCCCAATCTTGAACCTTATCTGCATTACTTTCTTTACTATTGCATAATGGTGTACTCTTCTCCAATATTTTGTAGGCATTCTAAAAAAGAAATAAACATTGTAAAAAATGTTCATCATGTATATAAAAATGTTGAACAGGTATTCTAAAAATGATGAACAAGTATTCAAAAAATGTTGAACAAGTATTAGAAAATGTCGATCATGTATATAAGAATGTAGAATGAAAAACAAAAAATAAAAACCAAAAAAGAAACAAAATAAACTGATGGAAAAAGAAAATGAAAAAACTGATAAAACAAATGGAAAATCCCGGAGAAGAAAAAAAAGAAGAAGAAAAAAACAGAGAAAAACTAGCTCTTTTTCTCTATAAGTAAGGCGCGCCCTGATATTCATCACAAACACTGGGAGCTCCCTTTCGCCTGAAGCGCAGGGCGCTAGGCCGGCCCATGAAGCTTTTTTTTTCTGTGTTTTAATCCGACAAAAATTGTGCTCGGATTGTGAACCGAACATGGAACCTACCTCATCGTGGTACGCTGGAGCAACCACCCGCCACCCAAGAGATCGGATAAGTTACAACCGTATCCGTTTTTAATATTCCATTTTTATTTTTTTATTTTCACTTTTTCTTTTTCCTTTTTTCTTTTTTTTCTTCTTCCGGGTTCTATGAATTGGTTGCAAATACGTGAACTTTTCTTCAAACTGATGATTTTTTAAAAAATCGATGAACATTTTTTGTAATTAAATGAACTTTTCTTAAATTTTGATGAACGTTTTTTAAAATCAATGAAGTTTTTTCAAATTTGATGAACTTTTTTCAAGTTTGACGATTTTTTTAATTCATGATTTTTTTATTTTCGATATTTTTTTTTCAAATTCGATAAACACTTTTTCAAATTGATGAACTTTTTTCGAATGTCCATGAATATTTTTAAATTCATGATTTCTTTTGGTTTTACAATTTTTTCGTTCTGTTTTTCTAATGCAATCTCGCTCGGTCGACCCACCAAGATTGGCGCGTGGGTGCCAGGGAGCTTCCCTGGCGCCTGAAGCAACCAATAGGAGCTCCCTGCATCGTTCGCCTATTTCGCTGCCTCGCTCGCCTGTTCGTGTGTGCGCCGTGCCGCGCGCCGTTCTGTAACTCTTGTGTTGGAGGCAGGCAGGTGGTCTGTGGGTCTGACAGAGCACCGGCAACCACAAAATTGTAAGAGAAGGTACACGGTTGGGCCTTTAATCAGGCTACGACTCCAGGGAGCGACAACCGGGATCGAAAGCGGAAGCATGGAAGTCAAAGCGGCAACCTTTGTGCTGGGAATCCACTCCCGCTCCAGCGGATGGTGACTCATCAAAGCGACAGAATTTTAAAGGATTGATGGTGATGCTATTATTAAACGGTTTCAAGCGAAGTGTTGGAAAGGGCATTTGCCTATGTCCAATTAACACATTATTGGTACAATTCATGTAATATGATTCATTCACTCTAATGTCTTTAATTTCAATAAAATTATATAATTTGTAAATGTGATGTATCTCCTAGATTCTCATGTGTGCACAAAGATGAACATCGGAGATTGGAGTTTTGTCATCGAAAGGTTTGCTTGTCTCTCATATGTGTGCAAGGATGAATATCAGAGATTGGAGTTTTGTCCTCAAAAGGTTTGGTTGTGTGGCTAATGTTTAGCGAGTTATCTGGTATTGTATATCATTCTGTGATCTATAAAACATTAGTGCATATGCACATGACGTCTATGCAAGTATATGGTACTTGTGATATTTGATAGACCATTTAGCTTATGGGGTGCCCAGGCTTTGGCAATTGACTAGCTCTGCCACTGCGCGGACTGGTCTTGTTCGCGGACGAATGCGAGTGGAAATTTTGAGGTCAGCGTTGGAGATGCCCTTACGTAAGAGGTTCAGTAATAATGTGTGACACAAGATCAAAAGAAGCTTGCCGGCAAAAAATAACGAAATCCCACTTTATGTAAGTGGTTCATGCATGATGGCTCCTGCCGATGGTTGGGCTAACACGGGCAACGGTTATCTGAGATGCACACTTGATTGTCTTGTCGCTGCTTGGGGTTCTAGTGCCGCACTGATGAATTTAAGTAGGGAGTTAGCACGAAACATCAGATGGGTAATGCAGGTCTCTGCCTTTGAATCTTTGATCATTCTGCAGATCTTACCAGGTCAAGACAAGTCAGCATTTTTTTACTTGGGGTGAAGATGAACAGTTGACAATTGCCATCTTCATTCCGTTCAGTATAAGGACAGAAATATGTTTGTTAGTGCCTGGGACTGGGAGGACCCCGAGCTTTACACCGGAAACTAGGTTATGCTGATGCGGTGTTAAACTTCCAAGCTTGATGATAATGATAGTGATTCCACATGAATGTAGTACTTTGCTCTTCGCTTTTAATTTGTGATGCTAACTTTCATGTCCTCTGCTGCTCCTCTCAAAAACCATTACACTTGTCTGCATGTGTCGGTGATCCAAAGCACAGTGAGTCACTGAGACTGGATGTTACCCCACACTGGTTGATTTGCCACGAAGTTTACAGCAAGAAGATAACATGCTCCGCATGTATGTTGCTCTATGACCCATACGCACTAGTCACTAGATGCTTCCTTTTCTTGCTCATGATGCGTCACCTGATTACCTCCCACTAGACTACATTTCTTCCACTCAGAAAATGAGAAAAAAGAAAACAGAAAAAACTTGACTGCATTTCCTCTGCACCAGTTCTTGTCTGTGTCTGCTCCACTAACTCACTTAGTGAGTGACCTGCTAAAACTTGCACCAACTTGGTTGCAGTCATGGAACCTCGGTATCTCTTTGCTGTCCGTAGCGGGAGACACACAAAGTAGCAGATATCGGAGGGCTCCAAACAGTTCAGATCTTTTAGTATCAGTGTGTGTGAAACTAGGCACTACCAACTGGTCTGTCAATCATCACATTGGCCAGCTTTTTCTCAGTGGTGCTCTCACTTCTTTTCCTGCAGATGCTGTCTGAACCTGATATGTGATTGCACGCGTGCTCTGCCTCAGAAATGAGGATGTGAAGAGTCTGCAAGCAGAGCTGCATAGAACAAGAGAGCAATGCCATGCAGGGTGGCCAAAATGTCAAGCCAAGTTTGACATTAGCACCTCACACTATATGTTGTCCTATCTGTAGATGAACTGGTGCATAAAACAACATTAAGCCTAACCAAACTGTGGGCAGAGCTTAGTTAGTGATCTTAGTGCCATCATGGGGCCGTGTGCTTAATTATCGCAGAGAAGATTGATTAATGATGAGGTTGATGCTATGCCTGACTAGATCACATATATTTATTCACTATTATTTGCCTTGTTCATGATAGCAGAGCTGCTGGCTTGTAGGGTGCTAGCAAATCAAATCTAGATAGATCTTTGGTGGTGCTGAATTAGTACATATGACAAAATCTGTCTAGTCTGGATGTCTGAATCTGTCCACAAAATTATGCAAAATCTGTCTAATCTGCGTGTCTGAATCTTAATAATATGTCAACAGTTTTTTTTTTCTGGGTTTGGAGTTTGGAGTAACACTTCAACTTTTTTTTCGTCTCTTTTTTCCGATAAAGTTAACCTTTTCTTGTCAGGTCGGCTTGGTGCAAAGATGCCGGTCAGCAGAGACTTCGAGAGACATGCAGGCATACATCTGGCTTGGAATGGTAAAACTGGAGTATATTACTGCTGGTACTAAGATACTGTATTCACTGGTGAGCACCCATCGATCAGCATTTAGTCTGGGCTCACGGGCATGTTGTACTGTGCGTGCAGTGCATGCGCGCATGTTGTATGGTAGTAGTGTACCAATGTTGAGACCACACCAGAGTACCTGCGGGATGGTGCCCCAAAAGGAGTGGCACGCAGATGCAGGCCAATGACTCCATAAACTCGCCTGTAAGCGGAACGGCAACCCGCAAATTTCGGACAGGAAGGATTAGTCCCGGACACGGATGCGGGAGGCCGTTATCCAACCGCAGTCGTATACATTTTGACAACAATTCAAACTAACCATAGGAAATCCGTTCAAACACGGCCAGATTTCATATAAACATGTTAGACATCATTACATTTCGGACATATTTCAACTACAAGCAGTGCTCGTCCGGCTCTCTGAAGGTATAATTAACCTAATCTATGATCGCCAGCGTCCGTTTCCTGTGTCCGGCCATGAGGCCCAAGAACTAAAGCTTCGCCTTCTCCAGTTCCGCCTCGGCACTCTGCAACTCCGCCTCAGAGCGCCGGTTTCATGGTTGTCGTGGTGGGGTGCGGCCTCGGCAGAGCTGGCGATGTCGTCCTCGTCGTCGGTCTCACCGAACACCGGGTTCACCGCCTCATCGCACTCCTTGTAGGCTGCCGCCACCTCCGCCGCCCACTAGCAGTACCGCCAACGGGTGAGGCCGATCTCGTGGGTGCAACGGTAGGAATCGAGCATCGCCTCCTACTCCGCCACGTCCACGTCCGGTGCGATCGCCCTGCCGGTGGCGAGCTGCTCCTCCGCCTGGAGGTGCTCCTGGAGGAGTTGGTCATTATAGGCGGCGTCGGCCTGCGCCTCTCAGAACTGCTCCTTCCGCTCCTCCCGCATCATGTCCATGTAATGGGCATGATCCTCGTCGGTGGTCATGGTGCAATGCACCAGTGAGGGTGGCGCGGAGGAGTAGGAGGGTGGAACGAACAAGGAGGATGGCGCCGACTCATCGTCGGGCACGTCCTCCATTGGGACGTCGTCGTCCTCCGACTACCTGCCGGCCAGCTAGTAGGCAACAATGGCGGCCATCTTCTTCTTCTGGTCCTGTGTGAGCACGTCCAAGAGAGCTTTGGCGAGGGAGGAATCCATGATGGAGTGGTACGTGAGGGACCGGCGGCAGATGGATGCGGCTATGACCGAGGCAGCAGTTTATATAGCAATGATGGATGAGAGAGGAACACACGGGTGGCGCCGAAGTAGCCGTCTCGGCAACCACATGTCATTAATGTGGGTGGCAGACGAACAGACGGGCGACCGTCATGTCGTTTAAACACGGAGCAGTCGCCTGCATCGGGAAGCGGCAGTGTGGCACTCTCTCGGCCGACGCGCCGCTTCAACGCCGGCGCCATTGAGCGTTCGTGTTCGCTCTGGCCGGGCATGCATACGGGCACTGACGCTCTGGAGCGGTGCTGATCGTTTCGGGCAGGAAGCACGCGCGGGAGAGGGAGGGGGTTGAGTGGGCCAGTGTGGTCAGAAGTTGGCTTGGGTGCTGTCCGGACGCCTATAGAGCCCTCACGTTTGTCTTCGGTTTGCGTGAGAAAGTACGTCCGGACTGCGCAACGGACTGATACAGAACCGTGTTCGATGGTTTTCGCTGTCTAGACGGATGCGGCGGTTTGAGGGTAGGCGTTGGAGATACCCTGAGGTCAACTCCAACGCACGGCCCCAAATGGTCCGGCCGCGCCCGTTTGGGGGTAAATGGGCAGAAAACGCGGCGCAACGCGCGGGAGCAAACAGAAAAATGTCCGTTTTTTCGGTCTGCTTTCGACCCATTCTCGGCCCAAATTTGGGCCGCGTTTGCGTCAAAATGGACGCCGCACGGACGGGCAAGACGCACACCCTTGTCCTTCACTGGTCCTCCCGTCGGGGACACACCAACCCATTTTCCCTCCCTTTTGCCTAAAACCCTCCCGCGCTCCCCTCCCCTCCCATCCCTCTTCCATGGCCGGCGCCCCGAAGAATCCGGCGACCCATCCGCTACCGCTCGCCGCACGGCGAAGAAGAAGGGTACCAAGAAGCCGCGGTCGGAGCTCACGCCGGAGGAGCTCGACCATGAGTCGGCCAAGAGGAAGGCCCGACGTACTGTTGCAGCATAGAAGAAAGCCGCGGCCAACTATGCCGCCAAGGCGGCCGCGCTACATGCCGCGCAGCACAAGGCCACCGTCTATGACAAGGAGGCCATCGTTGCCAAGGCGCACACACTCCTCATGCTAGGGTTGTGCAATGGCCGACCCTCGCCGACCATTCTCTCGGTCGCTGCCATGGCCTCGGCTAGCACTGGCTTGTCAGTCGTTCCCTCCACAATACCAGTTCCCAAGCTCCTCCGTCATACCGGAGACGTCTGGGTTGTTGGAAATATGCCCTAGTGGCAATAATGAATTACTATTATCCTATTTCCCGTTCATGATAAATGTTTATTATTCATGCTAGAATTGTATTGACTGGAAACTAAATACATGTGTGAATACATAAACCACACCGTGTCCCTAGTAAATCTCTACTAGACTAGCTCGTTGATCAAAGATGGTTAAGGTTTCTTAACGATAGACATGAGTTGTCATTTGATAACGGGATCACATCATTAGAAGAACTAGTCGTCAACACGTGCATCCGCACGGCCTAGCTAATTCATATGTGTTTCATATTGAAATAAATATGTGACAACCTATATTTTGTGTGTAATAATAGAACTATTTTATTTTATGATACACATTTGAATTCTTTTTTGGGATAGCCATTTCAAATATTACTGTCGGGGAGATGTAATAGCCTGCAGCGTTAGAACAAAAAGGAATAACAGTTCTCCAAAGAGTATGCAAAAATATGATTCCCACGTCTTTATGTGTTTCATAATCTTAAAGAGGCATACGGTTCATAAGTAAACTCAGCACATGAAAAATAATAATCTGTAAACCAAATGTGAAACCTTGCCTAATGAAATTTTCTAAGATCAATAATATATTGGACAACATTCAGTTACTCGTTCATTATATGCAGGATGTTTAGAAAGTATATTGTAGATATATTTTTATAAAGAAAAAAAATTATACATCTACAACACATTTGTATATGGCATATATAGTCTACATGTGCATGAGATCTTTCTGACACATAATACTCAGAGCGTAATATTCTCATGGAATTCCTATACTTGATGATGTTTTAAAAAACAACATTTGTCTGCTAGTTACAAGTCCAGCATAAGATAAAGACTTATTGGTGGCGCTATATTACTTCATAGAATAAATAATTAATGTACAACCCAATCTTTTTTAAAGTCTCATCATGTAAATTATGATAATTCTAAGAAAATTTTAGATCCCAAATTTTAGGCCAAAATACTTTTTAACTTTAACTCAGTAAATTTTACGATTATCCCTAAGAAGCATCTCATGTGCCTTGATTCTTCTCACTTCGGCTTTCATGCTCCGAGACATAACTGATGCATATATTAATCGATTTTTTTTTTGCAATCGGCATGCCTCCTTGATGTTAAAGAACTATGTACGGATGTACTTAGGTTACTAGGTGACACCCCGCGCGTTGCTGCGGGAACTTGTTGTGTTTTTTCTTACTGGTATATAGTAAAATGTTTGAACAATGTTGTGGTACCTTAGCATGCCAAACTATCTAAACAGACAATGTTTAGATATGAGAAGATGGCAACAGGGCCAGTCAGAAGTTATTAGTTGCTTCAGTGTAAATTTTATTAAATACATATGTTGTTGTACTACTTTTTGTAAGATATAGAAATTAAACTTGATGCAATAGTTTTTGGATGCAGATTGTGCAATCATGATAAAAAAAACATGTTATTTGCATACTTCTCCCAAATATCTCCAAAGTGAAAAAAATTATTCACATCAACTGAAACATTAATGTTAATAAAAATAACATCATAACCTGGGATTACCTGGCCCGGTGACTTGAGAATCAATAATGTAAAAATCTTAAAATAAGCAATCTTACATCAGATAAATTGACAACCATAGACTGTTGAATGCCAATGTATTTTTTTTCTTGTTCAATCCAGAAGGGATCAAGATGAACTTGCCCTCAAACAAATACAAAGTATGATACTCATGTGAGCCATGTGTCGGATCCCCTATTGTACTGCCATGTCTATTGGATAACCTGCAATATGTCAACATGGTTTAAAACCCGCAATACTTTGGATAACCTGCTATCAAGATAGACATGGTTTAACTCGCAAAAAAAAGACGAACATGGTTTAGACCATGCACATTTTTCCATGTCCAAAGCGAAAATTCTGAACACATGTTCCTTAGGAAAAAAACAATTACGGGATCTCTGACCTTCTGAAATTTTACATGATCATGATTTTACAACACCACACAAAATTTGAAGAAGAATGGCAGGGGATCATCACAGCTCCTTGCCGTCAATTCTGGCGATCGCGAGGGCTGGCGAGGTCGGATGTGGAATCATAGCCGTTGGACAGCGAAGATCTGAAGGCATATGCCGATTCATAGAAGAGAGGGAGAGAGAGAGAGAGAGAGAGAGAGAGAGAGAGAGAGAGAGAGAGAGAGAGAGAGAGAGAGAGAGAGAGAGAGATGAACTGCTGACCAAGAACATCGATCAGACAAAGATTGGATAGCGAAGATCTGAAGGCATCTGCTGATTCGTAGAAGAGAGTGAGAGAGAGATGAACTGCTGACCAAGAACATCGATCAGACAAACGATGGCGATTACCTTGTGATGAGGTGGCGCTGATCCACTCGATCACCCCTATGCTCATCTTCGCCGCCTCCTTCTACACGATCTGGACGTCACATGTGCGACATCGTGGCCACCAATGTCATCGACGCCTGAACATGCCCTACCCCAACGCCGCCACACACCGCTTCTACGTACCTCCGCCGGAGTCCGTGGAGCAGGGAGTCGCCAACCACGGTCGGGTAGGAGATGAGGGCGACGCTGCAGGCAATGGCTGTGCGGCGGTCGGCGGAGGCAGCGTCTTCCACAGACAGCCGTCTAGTCCTAGAATACTTGTATAGAGATGGAGAGATTGATATGCAATCAATTGACCGAGGAATTAATTAGCGCTCGCGCTGGTTCGATTCGAGAGGCCAACCGCCAAGGAGTTACCATCTGCTAATTAGGGAGATGATAAATGTGTGGGGTCATGGCATCGCCAATCTATATCTATATCTATACCTACTATTAAAGGAAATAGGTATTCTTGGTTTGGTACCACTTTGTTTCGTCCCGTTTTAAGTCTTTTTATATGTATGCTATTTTTTACTTATGCTGTTTTTATTGGCATGTTGTATTAAACTTCAAATTTGTATGCACAGCTAGGTCTGCTTTGTTTGTTTAGAGGAAGCTAGGTCTGCTTTGTATCAATTCTCCTGTTGCTCCGTCACCTATACTGGGCCAATACGCGTAACTGACATTTTTCTACAGCCAGCAAATTTCTCTGATGGGCTTCATATTCCTTGGCTTTCTTTTCGATTGCACAGGTTGCGTCGTTGTTCCCAAGGATCGAACATAGAAATTGGGTTAGTTACTCAAAAAAAGTACCACCTTGCTTTTTAAAATCAAATTTCACAAATTTAAATACGTCCATGAGTTACCTGAAAATCAGCAAGCCATCTCAAGAAAAGGGTGAAGTGTGAGTCTCATATATATTGGAAAATGAAGGAAGAAAGTAATGCCTGCATGCCCCAATAGAATAGAGGAATGTCCGATGAAAGAGGGCCCGATTGGTGAATAAAAGAGAGGAAGATTCGATGAAAAAGGACCTGGTTGGTGCATGCCAATAAAATAGAGGACTAATTTGATAAAAAGGACCCGATTCATCATGAAATAAAAGAAATGAAGATCCTATAAAAGATGACCCAGTTTGCAATGAAAGTGCGTGGCTTAAGTGAGTTGCTAGAAGCTTTGAGTATGCATCCAGGAATAAAAGAGGAGGGAGTGACTAATGTTGATCAAAGGTGTTGTACAAAAAGGGCACCCGTCCATCATTTAAAAGAGAGAAAGAGCCCATATACAAAAATCATAGCCAAGCAGTTTCAAAAATCTGTTGCTGAGGGATGTTCTCTCTAAAATTCGAGTTTTTATTGTGTTTAGGTGCAAATGTCAATTATCTATCCCGGTGCAACGCACGGGCATATGTGCTAGAAGTAGATAGAGGATTGTGCAAACCGATAGAACTGTGACGTGACAGGTGGAGATATCTTGAGGGGAACACAATTACTCTAGGAATCACGGTTGTCCATCAAACTTAATGCCTTCGGTCGGTCCTCAAACCACGAGGACCTTAATATCTTTGTGTTAGACGCCTCAGGTATGGGACAAGAAGTAGGATGAATGAATTATCTCAATACAACGCGTCTTGAGAGATAACATTATGTGAGGGACCGTCCAGCATCCGTAGATTATCGTATCCTATGATGCAGGTACTGACTTAGCCACTATGTGGCATAGTCGTAAAGCTTAACTTCATTCCATGCTCGTATCGAACGAGACCGTACCTAGATGCCAGCAATCTCATCTAAAACATCACATACCTCTCTTAGTTTATTTCCTTTGTTTTGTTTAGTATTTACATTTTTGGTCTCAATAGCTTAGCTTAATTCCTTGTTTTTACCGTTTCTTAGCAACTTACTTAAGTGAGCTATTTCAAAAATCCGGTTTGGGTGTGATCGTGGTTGTGTTAGTGACAACATAGCTGCGGGGATTGTGGTGCCATACTATTCACTCCCTATGGGATCAACAAACCTTACTTATCACGAAATTGCTACATAGCCCTGTGCATTTGCAGGATATCAAGCTTTGTTTGGCGCCGTTGCCGGGGAGCATAGCTTTTGCCTATTACTTTCCCGTTCACATTTATTTTACTTTTGTTTGTTGCAAAACCTACTAATCATGTTTTCTGAGATGAATATCCAGGAAAATCTGAAAACTGCAATGGAGGAGAAGAGCAACAAGATTACACCTTTGGCTATTAACAATGAGAAGATAAAAGAATGGATAGCACTATTGGATGAATGGGCACCTATTACATGTGATGAGCAATTTGTAACGTGCAAAGATTGTAAAATGGAAGGACACTACGCTTATCAATGTAAGTACAATGTTGATCCTATACTAGCAAATTATAATAGGAGTGATAAATGCAATGCTAGTATTGAAGTTCTTCAGTTATTACTTTATTATGGTATCGATGAAGTTTTACATTACATAGGAGACGCATGGATAATAATATGGCGCTCATTGTTGTGCTATATGTTTTCCCTCTTTGTTTCCCCAATATTATGTGTGTTGCGTGTTTCCGGTTCACTTGAGCCTATCTTACAATAGGTTGCAATACCTTATAAGCAACAATTCATTTCAATGCTAACGATGGACCTTACCTATTGGGCTTTTTAGTGTCCAGTTTGATGAAGTGTACGTGTAAAGCCCAAGAAAAAACCCGAGTCGGAGGCTTAGCATCGATCGCTACGGTGTGTGAGCGGTAAGGCTGGAAAGAACGAACCGGTATCTTCACTAGCTTAGTGATGGCATCTCTTCGTAATTTGCTCAACCATTAATCAGACGGCTGCACACTCCTCAGCTTTACTGAATCAATGGCTATAACAATTAGAGTGACGTGGCTTCATAAGAAGGCAGGAAAATCACCTAGTGGGGTGCCCCTATTTAAATATAGAAGATTTCCTACTTCCCTAGAGGACCACTTATCAGGAGTAGTAGGCAACACTCTGGACGGTTGAAAATCTGAACTTCTACAGAGAGTATAATGTATGTTCAGTGGATGATGACAATTATGTTTTCCATGGTTCAGAGAAACATGATCACAGTAGGATATGACGGATTGGACTATAACTCTTTTTAGATTGATTCCAGCGGTTGATGGAACACTAAAGGTGGCGCTGATGGCTTGAAGAATAGATGACACGGCAAGGCGGATGATTAAGAAGAGCGGCGGTAGGGACTCAGTGAACTGGCTGAACCGGTACACGTGAAAAAAGTGGCCGACGCCCATCGTGGACGGAATTAGACGCACGCTATGGAAAACTGGACAAAACCACGTACTAGGCGCACACACATACACGGACCCTTACACGGACACGTGAACGGGCTGTATTGGTACACGTGAAAAAGTGGTCGACGCCCGTCGTGGACGGAACTGGACGCGCGCCATGAAAAACTAGGCAAAACCACGTATTAGGCACAGATGACTCGCCAACGGGATGGGCGGCGAACTGAAGAAGGATTTTTGCGGCAACATGCGGGTGTGTCTTTCTTTGGATTTGAAATCAATAAGGAGAGTTTTTTTTGAAACGAAATCAATCGGGAGAGTTGAGGAGATATAAGTGTGGCTTTCAAGAAAGAAAACATGCTTGAGGGAGAATATGCTAGGACGGCATTTATTCTTTTTGACTCGACGCTGTACTTTTTTTGAACTTCGCTATACTTATATTTAAGGGACGTTGTTCATCTTTTCTTTGGACACATGCGTGTGTGAGTTTTTAAACCTGTGGTTGGATGGTTAGAGGGACTATGGTATCCTCAGCCCACCAGGGTTCAAGTCCTGGTGTTTGCATTTATTTCTGGATTTATTTCAGGATTTCCGGCGATGCGCATTGAGTGGGAGGAGACGTTCCTGTCGACGACGAGGTGCCTACGGTTACGTCGTAAATTTCAAGATGATATGCCGGCTCAGTCTTTCGGAGGTGCTCATAGAGGCAGGGTGTGCGTGTGTGTAGGAGATATGCCCTAGAGGCAATAATAAATGATATTATTTATCTCCGAGTTCATATTATGTTTATGTTCCATGCTATAACTGCTGTGGTTCCCGAGCCCGTATATCCATAAAGGCTCTGGGGAGAACCCATATGCACGTGTGGAATAATAAACGATAAATTGTATTCCTAGTCGTGCCTCTAAGACTAGCTCAAGTGTTGCATGATGATTATGTTTTCCCAATCATGGGCATGTCTATGCCAAGCAACTTTGAGGGCACAATGTCAGGAAGGACATTTGTGTTGAATCGACCCGAATTGATGTTATGCTATGAGATACATTCGTCACAAGTTAATGGTTTATAACACAGAGATAGTTAATGTTTGCATAATTCCTTAGACCATGAGAGTATCGAGTTTCTTCATGCTTGCTTCATGAACTTTGGGGTTTGTTAAACGTCATCCGTAACTGGATGGCTATTACGGCGGCTTACGGGTTCATGGGAAAGTGTTAAGTAACTTGATAGCTCGAGATTGGGATTTGCTCCTCCGACGATGGAGAGATATACTCGGGCCCTCTCGGTGTTACGGTATCCATCATCGTCTGGCCAGACACTTTGTGATTTGATCACAGGGATGCCGGAACACAATAATGAGAAAAGAGAACAATACCGGTAACGAGGTAACTAGCATAATGGACAAGTTGTTGATCCACGGGAATGCCAACATGTCTCACCTCGGGTATTTGTAACATATCGCGAAGCAACAGGAACAGCTCACTGCAACTGGAGGTTCACTCGAATATTCATTCGTGTGGGTATAGGGGTCAATATGGGTGTCCACGGCTCTGATGTTGATCATTGATCGGAAGGGGTTCCGGGTCATGTCTATACTTCACCGAACCTATAGGGTCACACGCTTAAGGGTCATCTATCTGCTGAATACTTGACAAGGAGTCTGAGAGAAAATCACCGAAAAAGTTTCGGACACCGAAAAGTTTCGGACAGCGAAAAAGTTCCGCAGAGAGAGGTCACCGGATGAGTTTCGGTACATGCCTGATAATTCTTGGAGGGTGCCAGAATCATTCTGGAAACTTTTTGGAATTTTCAGAAATAAAAACCGAAAATGTTTCGGAGCTGCCGGTACCGCTTTGGCTGTTTTTCGCAGATGAAATTCACTAATCTGAAATTGTTTCAGAACGAATCCAAAATCATTTTAGTGGGTACTGGAATTATTCTAAGACCCACAGAAATATTTTCGGATTTAGTGGACGCGAAAAATTGTCTTCATGAATAGTGAAAACGCATTCTTGTTTGCTTTTCGCAGATGAAAATCACTAAACCGAAATTGTTTCGGAACGCGTTGAAAATTATTTTAGTGGGTACTGGAAATGTTCTGAGCCCACATAAATATTTTCAGTTCGAACGGACGCTGAAAAATGTCGTCATGAATAGTGAAAGTGCTTTTTGCTTGGCTTCTTGGAGAAGCCGCCTTGAGGGCCTTTTTGGTATTTCCCCCCTTGGCTTCTTGGAGAAGCCACCCTTGGGCTTGGCCTATAAATAGGGGTGGAGGGGGCTGCCTAAAGGATCATCCCTTCTCACATACAAGTGCCATGCATCATCTGGCTTCTCTCTCCCTCCCAGCGAAATAGTTTCGTAGAGCCGAAAGGCTGTCTGGGTTCCGGTGGGAACTAGTTCTGGACGGCGAAGCCCTGCCGGATAGATGACACCGTATGTGTGCAACTCTGTAGAGAGATCGTAGTTTCGGTCTTAGTTCGTGAGTGCCTCCCGAAGGGCTGTCCGTGTGACCGTCCGAGTTTCGAAGGTCCTCCCGAAGGGCTGTCCGAATGACCGTTCGAGTTTCGAAGGTCCTCCCGAAGGGCTGTCCGCGACACCGTCCGGGGGACTGTTCAACCGCCTCCCGGAGGGCTGTCTGAGGAGCAGATGAGGGTATACATCCTCGCGGTTGGGAGGTTGTAAATCCTAGCTGCGAGGATCTGCACTGCCGATCGTCATCGACTCTACTTCCCGCTGCGCTACGAGTCGGTAACGAAAAAGATCAAACCTTGTATGCAGTCTCCATAGTGGTCCTGGGCTGGTGCGTAGGTCAGAAATTTTTTGTTTTCTGCTGCGTTACCCTACAGTGGCATCATGAGCCGTGCTATGCGTAGATGCAGGTTGCGATCTAGAATACATAGAGATGTATGGGTATTTAATATAATTAGGTAGTAGATGAGATCTATTGCTGAAAATTATTTATGCGGGTGACAGATGTAGAATTTGCGTTTGCTCAATCTCGAGACAGCATGGTGGAATTTGACAAAGTTCTGGCAATCCGTGATCCTGATTGATCATGGAAGTGCTATCAGTTCTTTGGTTCTGCCGTAGTCAAAATAAAGATGAAATTCGCAGACGACAGGGCAATGCAGATATGATCTGCACGGGGGTCATGCGTATGACGAAGTTTAGTATGGGGTTCGAGATTTTATTGTCTCGTGCTTCATACACCCTGCAAAGTTAATCTAGCGACATGAACTATCATACTTGATGATGAACGTTGGTCGCTGCGGTTTTAAGTCAAAACCTTAGAAGCCACGTAAAATAAATTTTGCATAAACCGATTAGAGGCGTCTAACTTGGTTTTGCAGGATGTGCATGTGATGTGGTATAGCAGTGCTCATACTAATTCGATTATGTATGAGATGACTATATGATGTAATTTGATTAACATGACCTGCGTGTCATGATTCGGCATGATGGATGGAGCCATATGATTGCACTTTAATGACCTGCGTGTCAACCTTAAGTAATGCATTAATTTTATACGCTATGGAGATAGCAATATTATCTGGTGCATCGACAAGGTGGTGGCAATCTTCGCGAAGGTGAACACCAACACGAATGCCGAAGACGAAGAAATGAAATACTTCTCCGTCAGAAAGGGCTATACCATATCATGCTATTATGAATTGCCTGAGATGTTTATCCCTTATGATGCACCCTTCTTGATTGCGCGGTAGTCGCTTTTTATTAGGGTGATCTCTCACAAAAATACCAAGTAGTTAGTGTTCTCCCAAGTGTAGCACCGTCACGGCACCTATCTTTTCGGGGTGCGCCGTGTCACACGGGTACGAACGATTAGAGAAGTGTGAGGCGGGTGAGTTGAGACCTCGCAGCGAGATCACTTGGTTGTCTTGACGTTCAGGCATGACCGTCATGAGCTCGGAACACACGCATCGAAAGATGAACAAGAGTCACATAGAGATGTGATTGGCAAGTTGGCCTACCGGTTGAGATTTTTCGTCATCAGTGGTGTTACACCAATGGCGAACAATTGAAATGTGGGTCTTGTATCACTCACAATCAATTTTGAGAGATATTGATTTGAGTGGGAGCGCACTGTTGAATTAACATGTTTAATTCTCAATGCAATTAATTTTGAACACTGTCAAAGTGTGGTTTGCATAATAGTTGTAGAATAATGGCTCGCATTTCCACCTTCCCTATTAAAATTGAATAGCTGTTAAATATCTGGTTAAAACTTTATGATTGGTAACGTAATATGAGGATTGTCCTCAAAAGTGCCGAGAAGGACTTTGTCCTATCGCATGCTTTCCGTATCCTCCCGCTAATGCTATGGATCATGTGACTCTCGTCCTTCGATCCAAAAGCTAGAATTCTGTTACGGTCAAGTGGAATATGTTTGCTTCCATGAAACCCAAACTTCGAAAGTTGGGATAGTTATATGATATTCATGGAACTGAAAATTATTTTCAGATACAAACAAAGCAATGTTTGTTTGCAAGTATTAGTAAAAGTGTTTACTATGCATTTGACTGTTGGGAAAGGGATCCAGAAGAACGCCTGTCATAAAATGAAAGGTGAATAAAACAACAACTTGAAGAGAAAGGAAGTCTCCAAAGGGTGTTAGTATGACTTACACGCCTAGGAAGTCCGGGGCTAATGCCACTCTTAAGTTGGGTGCTTCTTCTGAGAGTAGGAGAAATACTAAAAGTTAAACTGTTAGAAGTATAAAGGCAAAAGGAAAGAAGACTGGAATATCCAGCTCATGTATGAATGTCATACAAGTTTTTGATGTATAGAAGGCTGGTCAAAGATATAGTTCTTGCGAATTATGGTTAAACATGTTAATCACTAATTCTTGGGTATTGTGAGTTCATCACAAAAATGCCCGCTCGATTGCATTCTGTTGCAACTTGATGTAAGAACTACTATGGCCTGAAAGACTAGCTAGAAATGAGGTTAAGGTATACACAGGGAACATAGTAAATGTTACTATACCTTCCATCGGTGTATTGCCATCTGTATTTATTTTCATAATTCATTTAGAGTTTTACAAACTCTATCCCATTGCATAAGGTATCTTGCAAGAAGGTTGTTCAAAAGAGAACTGCTTATGTTCGATGTTATGAATAACACAAGGGCCATACTTTCATTATGAATGAGATGTATGTTATGAATATTGATAATAATACAATACCTCTGGGTTTACTTTCATAATTCATTTTAGAGTTTCATAAACTCTAGCCCATTGCACAATGTTTGTTGCAAAAGAGTTGTTCATAAAAACAACAATTGTTGTTAAGTATTATGAATAACATGAAGGGCCATGCTTCCATCCAAGATGGATGTATGTTATGAATATTGATGGTAATATAATACATCCATAACACTGACGCTAAATGTCGCAAGACTATGAGAATACCACACATGTGTGGCACTGTATTTGGTCACATTGGAGAAACCCGCATGGAAAAATTCCATTATGATGGATTTTGAAGTCTTTTGATTTTGAATCATCTGACACTTGCAACTTTTCTCCGAAAAGTGAAGTGACTGAAATACCGTTCACAGGCCATAAGGAACGAGCAACAAACTTATTGGTGATCATACATTTTGATGTGTGTAGTTCAATAAATATTGTTGCAAGTAGTGGATTTATATATCTTCAGAAATGACTCAAGTAGATATATGGATATTTGCTTGATGAGACGTAAGTCTGGATCTTTTGAAGTCATTCGAAAGGTTTTCAAAAATGAAGTAGAAGTTATTGTAACAAGAAAATTATGTTTCTGCAATTTGATTGCACGAAGGAATATTTGAGTTACATGTTTAGCGAATGTCTGATGAGTTATGAAAGGGGTTTCATAACTTGCACCTCCCGGAACACCACTGCAAGTGAAAAGTCCGTGGAGATGTAATCTAACCATTTATGACATGGTAAGGTCAAAGATGACATAAATAAATTTGCCATTATCCTTTTTAAAGTGATGCTTTAGAGACTGCGGCTTTTACACTGAAAAGAGCTACATCGGGTCTGTTGAAATGAAGCCATGGTATGGTACGCCCAACCATGTTATATCTTTTCTTAACATTTAGAATATGGGGCTTGTGTAAAAGGTTACAAACCTATTCCAAATCAGACAAGTGCTACTTTGTAGGTTATACCAAAATGTTGGGTATTCCTCCCTCACTATACCGAGGCAAATAGTTTTGCCGCGAAACGGTGTGCTTTTAAAGAGAATGGTTCTTTCAAAAAGGTGAGTGGGAGAATAGTGCAACTCGACGAGATAAACAGTATCTTCGTCATCAGATCAAAGGAAAGAGACCTTGGAAGTAATTCCAGAGTTTCCTACTGCGACTGATACAGAAGTCTCTACAATAAAATGTATGAACTTCGGTCGAACTTGCAGCTGAACCACGTAGGCAAGGCTCGTGCAAACCTCTCAGGTGCGCAAACGAGATATTGTTGTTAGACAACATTATACCTACGATACACAAGGAAGCGTTGATGGGCCCTGACTCCAGAATTGGCTAAATGCCAATACAACCCGAGTTAGTTTCCATATAAGTGATTCAAGATTAAAACCTTGATACACCTTTCGGAAGACTTAGAGTCTAACGAATATTTATGGAACTTAAAACTGATACGGATCAAAATGTTTTATCCATAAAGCTCGACTTGTTGAAATAACAAGTTCAAGCATTGACTACGATGAGGTTGTTTTCATCGTAGCGATGCTTAAAGTCGGTTCGGGTTGAACTAGCAATTAATACATATTTCAATCATGAGATATGAAACATGGATGACAATAGGATTTCCGTCTGATGGAAATGAAACCAAGGACTTGCATGTGTTACAGTCCAAGGCATTTTGTCTATCCAGGGGATGCTAGTAAGGGTGCAAACTTCAGAGTTCCAGCGATGGACAGAAGAGAGCAAAATGGAGTTGGAATCTTCGTGCTTTGATGAAATGGTCAAAGGGGTTTGACTTCATCAATGGGTAACGAAGATGCTTGTAATTCAAGAAAGTAAGTGGGAGCGTAATAATATTTCTAAAATCCTTATGTGCTTGTCACATTGGTAATTGGAAATAAATTTCTTGACATGAATTAGGACTTCATTTGAAAATAGTTTTTCGATGAAGTGCTTAGGCTAAATAGCCTCAATACTAGACATGATGATCTATGGAGATAGATTTACCTAATGGGGCTAAGCAATGAATACATATTGACAAGATGCTAAAACCTTTTAGCATTTAAAACGCCAAGGAGTGATTCTTGCCGAAGTCACATGGAAAGAGTTTTTGCAAGACTCGGTGTCCCAAAACACTGATGAGTAAAATACATGATGGAGATTCCACACACTCTTGTGTTTGGATTAATCATGTATTCCATGGTATGTAAAACAACCAGATATGTCCGATACTCCCAAGGTGTTGCGAGTATGGATACCAAAGTGATCAAATTACTGATCATGGGACAACAGTGAAAGATGTCATTGAGTACTAGAGTAAGTACTGATGATATGTTTTCTCGCAAGCGGAGATCATGAAGAGTTCGTTGTAAAATGTTACATCGATACAGTCTTCATCTTTTCTCCATGCGATTTTCGATTTAAGTTAAGGGTTTTGTGTAATACACAATATGGTGGCACATTAGTTGGAAATTGTTCCAAACAAGTTACTGTGGCGAATTCTATAACAGAGGCGAAGTATGTTGCCGCTTTAGAAGCGACAAAGACAAAGATGTTGAATCATATAGTTCATTCATGAACTTAGTATGGTTCCAAGAAGGCTTTGGTCAATGGACACTATTGCAGATAGTTGCTCCATAACTCAGTCTGAGGAATCAGGTTTCGACCAATGATTCACATATATACAAAGCCAAGTCCACACAAAATATGAATTTTGTGAAATCATGAAAATGTGAGGATATGCAGAGATACACATGGAGCTGAAGTTGTCAGATCCGATGGACATCGGGCTATACCACATGCGAAGCATTTTTTACACCAGTATGCCATAGGTGTGAAGTGCATTAGCATTAACTAGATTATTGAGTCTAGTGCAAGTGGGAGTCTGTAGGAGATATGCCCTAGAGGCAATAATAAATGATATTATTTATCTCCGAGTTCATATTATGTTTATGTTCCATGTTATAACTGTTGTGGTTCCCGAGCCCGTATATCCATAAAGGCTCTGGGGAGAACCCATATGCACGTGTGGAATAATAAACGATAAATTGTATTCCTAGTCGTGCCTCTAAGACTAGCTCAAGTGTTGCATGATGATTATGTTTTCCCAATCATGGGCATGTCTATGCCAAGCAACTTTGAGGGCACAATGTCAGGAAGGACATTTGTGTTGAATCGACCCGAATTGATGTTATGCTATGAGATACATTCGTCACAAGTTAATGGTTTATAACACAGAGATAGTTAATGTTTGCATAATTTATTAGACCATGAGAGTATCGAGTTTCTTCATGCTTGCTTCTTGAACTTTGGGGTTTGTTAAACGTCATCCGTAACTGGATGGCTATTACGGCGGCTTACGGGTTCATGGGAAAGTGTTAAGTAACTTGATAGCTCGAGATTGGGATTTGCTCCTCCGACGATGGAGAGATATACTCGGGCCCTCTCGGTGTTACGGTATCCATCATCGTCTGGCCAGACACTTTGTGATTTGATCACGGGGATGCCGGAACACAATAATGAGAAAAGAGAACAATACCGGTAACGAGGTAACTAGCATAGTGGACAAGTTGTTGATCCACGGGAATGCCAACATGTCTCACCTCGGGTATTTGTAACATATCGCGAAGCAACAGGAATAGCTCACTGCAACTGGAGGTTCACTCGAATATTCATTCGTGTGGGTATAGGGGTCAATATGGGTGTCCACGGCTCCGATGTTGATCATTGATCGGAAGGGGTTCCGGGTCATGTCTATACTTCACCGAACCTATAGGGTCACACGCTTAAGGGTCATCTATCTGCTGAATACTAGACAAGGAGTCTGAGAGAAAATCACCGAAAAAGTTTCGGACACCGAAAAGTTTCGGACAGCGGAAAAGTTCCGCAGAGAGAGGTCACCGGATGAGTTTCGGTGAAACCGAAAAAGTTGTTTCGGGGTATGCCATTAAGTCAAAATGGTTTCGGCACATGCCTGATAATTCTTGGAGGGTGCCAGAATCATTCTGGAAACTTTTTGGAATTTTCAGAATAAAAACCGAAAATGTTTCGGAGCTGCGGTACCGCTTTGGCTGTTTTTCGCAGATGAAATTCACTAATCTGAAATTGTTTCAGAACGAATCCAAAATCATTTTAGTGGGTACTGGAATTATTCTAAGACCCACAGAAATATTTTCGGATTTAGTGGACGCGAAAAATTGTCTTCATGAATAGTGAAAACGCATTCTTGTTTGCTTTTCGCAGATGAAAATCACTAAACCGAAATTGTTTCGGAACGCGTTGAAAATTATTTTAGTGGGTACTGGAAATGTTCTGAGCCCACATAAATATTTTCAGTTCAAACGGACGCTGAAAAATGTCGTCATGAATAGTGAAAGTGCTTTTTGCTTGGCTTCTTGGAGAAGCCACCTTGAGGGCCTTTTTGGTATTTCCCCCCTTGGCTTCTTGGAGAAGCCACCCTTGGGCTTGGCCTATAAAAAGGGGTGGAGGGGGCTGCCTAAAGGATCATCCCTTCTCACATACAAGTGCCATGCATCATCTGGCTTCTCTCTCCCTCCCAGCGAAATAGTTTCGTAGAGCCGAAAGGCTGTCTGGGTTTCGGTGGGAACTAGTTCTGGACGGCGAAGCCCTGCCGGATAGATGACACCGTATGTGTGCAACTCTATAGAGAGATCGTAGTTTCGGTCTTAGTTCGTGAGTGCCTCCCGAAGGGCTGTCCGTGTGACCGTCCGAGTTTCGAAGGTCCTCCCAAAGGGCTGTCCGAGTGACCGTTCGAGTTTCGAAGGTCCTCCCGAAGGGCTGTCCGCGACACCGTCCGGGGAACTGTTCGACCGCCTCCCGGAGGGCTGTCTGAGGAGCAGATGAGGGTATACATCCTCGCGGTTGGGAGGTTGTAAATCCTAGCTGCGGGGATCTGCACCGCCGATCGTCATCGACTCTACTTCCCGCTGCGCTACGAGTCGGTAACGAAAAAGATCAAACCTTGTATGCAGTCTCCATAGTGGTCCTGGGCTGGTGCGTAGGTCAGAAAATTTTTGTTTTCTGCTGCGTTACCCTATAGTGTGTGCGTTCATAGAGGTGGGTGTATGCGCGTGTATATGAGCGCTTGCGTCTGTACTGTGTTAAGAAAAGAAATGAAACGTGCTTATGAGAGATCATGCACTACTAGGGAAAACCCTAGTAGTAGCGCGGGTTTTGATGTTATCAGCAGCGCGGGTAGCCGCGCTACTACTACGGCGCTACCGCTAACAGTTAGTAGTAGTGCGGTATAAACCCGCGCTACTACTATTGAATATATCAGTAGCGCTTTTATGGAACGCGCTACTATTAATGAGCTGTAGCGCTTTTCTATCCCCGCGCTACTACTGTATCTTTCATCATTTTTCCTGTTTCCTTCCCCGTTTCAATAAACTGCAGTTTCACATGTACCAGATAACAATATCATTAACCACAATACCATATTGTCATACAGTAGTCATACAATATCATAAAGCATTATAGGTATTCATACATAGTCAACATGCATCCTCACATGAATATAGCATATATGATAAGCAGTACTAGGTAGTCTAATAGCCACACATATATAGCAGTTCTACTAGGTATATATAGTCATACAGCCAGACACACATATGTAGTTCTAGATGATATCGACGATGATCATCATCCTCAAGCCTGGGCGGTGGGTGTTCCTGATGGTAATTAGGATGGCCTGTCCAACACGAAGATTCTTGCCAATGAGGAATCTCTTCCACCAAACGGAATTTAAGTGTGTACGACCGTCCGTGTTCACGCCGTAAGTATAGGTGGCAACGCAGCCCTTGCGGTAAGGTGTAGTCCAGCTGAGACTTCTTCATCAGGCTTGATACCACAACTCACAGATAGGCTCTTTGGTAATTTCTGAATAAGAAAAACATATGAATTAATAAGTAGCCTCGCACATACTCTTGCAAATATATTTCGACTAAGTATAGATTTCTACACTATCAAAAGACACAGTACTACACATTTCTACTAAGCATAAATTCTACTAATAAGTATATATGAATTATCTACACTATTAATAGTTCCTTGGATTCTACACTAATAAGCATGTGATCGGACTCTACACTAAAGCGTATCATCGGATTCACTAAGCATATCATCGGATAATTTGCATTTGTAAGTATAACAATAAAGCATATTATCAGATTCACTAAGCATATCAAATTACTACAGTTAGTATAACATACCATATCATGCCGATCGACCATGGTACTTGTCAGGCGGGTCACGAATGGCACCCCGACAAAGTCATCACGTGGCGGAATTATGTCCCATAGGTTGCCCACCTCCTCCTTGCTCAGCCTCATTCTTTGAGCTACGATGGCTTCATGAAGTGGGTCCTCATCATCTTCATCATCTTTCACCTTGTTGATATAAAAATGACAGCCAGCTTGGGTCTTTCTGCTCTGAAGGAGAAGCTGATCAACTCACCACCAGTAACACACATGGGGGCGTGGAAACGGGCCCATCCATCTCCCCCAATCTGCGACATATTGCATCCTTTCTCGACCTCCATAGTGTAGGGCCCCCAGGAGCCTCAAAGGTCACAGTGTCTCCTGTCAGCTTGTTGAATTTCAACCTCACATTGCATGGGACGATCTGTGTAAAAAAGCAAAATGACACAATGTAGTAATGCCAACACTAAAAACAAAATAGTTGTTACATTTCATATAATTTCTTACCGCCGCATGACGAAAACTCGGCTGGAAGTAGATACCGAATAGCTTGCCAATTGCAAGGCTGCTGGCGCACCTTGACTTGCACAGTCGACATGGTGGTGGTGGTGGTGGTGGTGGTGGTGGTCGCGCCATTTTCCTAAAGCAATATGAGCAAAGATGAACGATCCACTTCACAAGAAAGGAAAACAATAACATAATGTGATACTAACAATAGGATCTAGAGATGCTAGAATTAACCCAATCAAAAAAAAGTGGTACACCAACTTCAACATAGCATAAAAAAACAACTTAGCATGGGATGATCATCAAGCTCAACATGCAAACCAACATAGCAAACTAGCATCGACTATTCTAAACCCTAGAAACTATCCTATATCAAAGTGTTATATATGACCAGAGGCTTATATCAACTAAAAACTATCAACTATGTCTACATTTTTACTAATCAGTTAATCATATCAACTAAAAACTATCAACTATCATATCTCTCTCTCGCTCTGTCTCTCTCTCCAAATGTTGCATATCAACTAGCCTATTAAATCAACTAAATCAAAATGTTCTAAATCAACTAAATCAACTAGCCTACTAAATCAACTACATCAACTAGCCTACTAAATCAACTAAATCAACTAGCCTACTAAATCAACTAAATCAAAATGTTTTAAATCAGCTAAATCAACTAGCCTACTAAATCATATCAACTAAATCAGAATGTTGCATATGAACTAGCCTACGAAATCAAAATGTAGCAGGGAGGAGGGGTTATGGATGGAGGAGGGAGGAGGGAGAAGGAGGGGCGACTGGAGGAGGGAGGAGGAAGTAGGACGGAGGAGAAAGGCGGAGCGAGGAGGGGCTGGCCGGCGGCGAACGGAGGAGTGGAGGGAGGACGGAGGAGGAGGGGTCAGGAGGAGGGGTAGGCGACGACGGTCGGCGGGGGAGGACCGGCGCGGGGGGATTGAGAGGGGAGATCGAGTGAGTGTGAGTAGATCAGAGAGAGGAGAGTGAGGGGCGGAAGATAGAATGGCTTAGCAGTAGCGCGCTAGAGGGAAACGCGCTACTGCTAAATGACCTAGCAGTAGCGCCTTTCAGTCAAAACGCGCTACTGCTATGTGTAAACATGTAAAAATATACATTTGAATTGTCAATATGAGTCCTCACCGGTTTAGAAACCGGAGAAGACTCATATTGCGGCCACAAATTCTACACATAGAGTTCAATGAAGACCAAGTGGTTGTGATAGTTTGAGAAGTAACATATTTAAGGTGGTAAAAACCCTGTTCGCGGAGCGAGGTGGGACTAAATTTTGTAGTAAACTTAGCAGTAGTGGGTACTATGAGAATGCGTTGCTGCTATGATCTGTAGCAGTAGCCTCTTTGTATTAAGGCGCTGCTGCTATAACTAGCTTAGCGGCGGGGTCGTGGCAACTATAGCAGTAACGCGGTTTATTACAGACGCGCTACTGCTAGATCTATTTCAGCAGCGTGTTTTGTTTGCGTGCGCTACTACTACGTAGCAGCAGTGCCTTGTTTTAAAGCGCGCTGCTGGTAAGATTCTGTATATAGGCTTTACCCTAGTAGTGATGGTAGGGCACTTCCCATTTTTTTATGGGATGCCGTACATTTTTTTATGGGACGTTGTAGTTTTATGTTCATGTACGATTTTTCTGTGCATGCCATTTGATGTACATTTTCCTACTAATGTTACAATTACGTGATTTCACATTTTTAAACACAGTACAGACGCAAGCGCTCATATACACGCGTATACACTCACCCATATGAACGCACACACACCCTACACCTGTTAGCATCTCCGAGAGACTGAGCCGACATATCATCTTGAGATTTTACGAAGTCACCGTAGGCACCTCATAGTCGACGGGAACGTCTCCTCCCACTGGACACGTATCGCCGGAATCTTAAAATAAATCTAGTAATAAATGCAAGCACCAGGATTTGAACCTGGTGGGCTGGGGATACCACTGTTCTCCTAATTATCCAATCACAGTTTGGTTCGCATGACATATTAAAATAATAGATTCGGTCTTGTTTCCCCGCAAAAAAATGATTCGGTCTTGTTTTAATTAGGTAATTTCACATAGTAAAAGAATGGTCTGTGAATTTATTTCGTAAGGTAGGATTGACTTTTTCTGACCATTTACATTTTTTTTTTCTGAGCATGCATTGTCTCTCTTTTTCTGTAACGTGATGCTTGCGCAGTATTTAATGGTACGTGTCTTTTTTTCGAGTAAATTGCACGTACCGTCCTCGTACTTGCTGGCTAGGACCAAAACGGTCCTCAAACTTGGAAACTGCACGACTACGGTCCCGGTACATGCTAATAAGGTCCATCTACGGTCCTGGCATGGGTTCCTATACGTACAGGGTATTGTCTATCGCTTATGGTCTGAGAGCTGACGTGTGCGTCCCACTTGTCAGGTGGGGTAAGAGAATTGAAAATGAAAATAAAATGTAGGGCAATGGGTTCGAAACGTAGTCCTCAAGCTTACCGAACGCATGCTCTGACAACACCATCAATGACAATCTTTGCATTTAGCAGACATAGGAACTTCTATATGTCTTGAGAGGAGGAAGCACCTGACTCTGCTCTAGAGCAGGCCGAACACGCTGACCTGGCTTTCCTGCTGCAGCGGGAGGTTGGTGTCACCGGCCACGTGCACAGGTGCATGTTCACCGTGTCCATCGACGGCGGGAGGCGGGAGCGCCCAACTCGAGAACGCCGTCTAACATTATCGCCGCCCAGCCATAAGCAAGAAGTACGTATATCCGTGTGCAGCTCATACGTACTGTGTCTCAGGGTTCACAGCAAAATACTCCGTACATGCCCGCCATGCCAGTATGCCACTGCTGGCTCCATGGTGAGTAGCGCCGAGAAGCCATGTAGGACGATGTGGTAGGCATTCAACCCCTTGGGAGCGGCTCGCAATGGTCTGTATACTCCGTTGGCATGGTGCACTTGGCGTATCGACTATGTATGTCACGCATAGCCCCGTCTAAGCAGCCGCCGTGCCGGCGGCGAGCACGAACATTTTATTACTGCACTCGCAGAATGCATCAAGCTACATAGGTATAAAAGGGTTAGTTTGTGCACCAGGGATGAAGGAACGTAGTCTTTGGTGGTTAGCAGTTCAACAGTTGCACCGCTCGGTTCCTGGATGTCGCGTGTTTGAGTCCCATTGCTCGCTGTTTTGTTTTTATGCCAGGGCTATTACTCCCCTGGCTGACATGTGGGAGCCGCATGTCAGATCTTAGCATAGGCCTTGCCATGTACGTATAGGAATCCATGCCAGGACCGTAGATGGACCTTATTAGCATGTACCGGGACTGTAGCCAGGCAGATTCCAAGTTTGAGGACCGTTTTGGTCCTAGCCAGCGAGTACGAGGACGGTACGTCAATGGTTTTTTGGGAATAGGGGCATGGACACTTTTTTTATGGTGGGGAATTGGGACGTGGACTCTTTCCTTTTTTCGTTGTTGAGGACGTGGACTCTTTATAGACGCCGGTAACTGCCACACGTGTGGCACAATCCAACGGCAACTACTGTGTGTAGGCGTGATGATAAGTGCCACACGTGTGGGCATTATCATTTGGGTTATTTACAGGGACGTGGACTCTTTCTACAAATTGTGGTTGTAGGTGTCGTGTGAGGCTGTCCTTATTTCTTCCGATAGTGCAATGTAAATCGTAGGGTTAAGATTGATCAGTATACAGATTGAATGGTTAAGATATTTTTAATGATGTGGATTAATAAGGAGTCTCTCTCTTCTTCTTAATTAATCAATGAGGCAAACCTTTTGCCTCCGTTTAAAAAAGAGATACATGCACATTACTTCATACCAATTTAATTATAAAGTAAAGTCCTTCCAAATATTTGTATCAATCTCAAACATTACATCACGAGAATGGATGGACGCAACAATCTTCTGCATGGATATGGCTTATTTATGGATCAATATTAGGTTATTAAATGTTAATATATTTGCATAACATTCTAGGGCAAAAAAAAATGGATGAACAGAGCAATCTTCTCCATGCATATGGTTTATTTATGGAGTAAGTTTAGGTTATTAAATGTCCAAATATTTGCATAACATTCTAGAAATGGATGGACGCAACAATGTGCACCTTTATTGCTTTAGTGTATTGTAGCATGGCCATGGATACACGATTGTTTAGTGTCCACTGTATGGATGTACAGTCTGGATTTCCTTACATTTAGAGTAGTTCTTAGTGTGTCTTCTACATGGATAGAGCTTATTTATTGAGCAATATTAGGTTATTAAATGTGAAATTATATTATTCATTCCAAGTGTCTCATGTGTAGTTTTTGAAATTGGCCATTAATGCACCCAAAAATTAGAATCCTGAGACTTAATGTTCATCATCAACTTTCATCTATTGTCAAAATTATAAATGACCGGATAATTGGGTGCATTAAATGAATTCCTTACTAATATTATGTAACCCCACTATATATAGAAATGAACAATATGGCTAGCAAGCGCCAGCTAGTTCTTGGATCAGCGCACCCATATTGTCCCTCCAAAAGCACTGGTTGTTTAAAGTAATTCAAGTCTATGTGCATGGAGAAGTACACGAAAAATCCGCACCTGCTAGTGCCACTCTCAATACTTCTCCTTGTTTGCTTTGTTGTTCATGTTCAATGTAAGTAGCACGATATATGAAGAAGAATTGTTTCCATATACCTAATTACATTGTTTATTTTATAGTTACCATGTGTTTTGTCTAATATTTGTGCATGTGTGTGGAAAACTTCTATGGTGTTACGAAAATCTAGAGATGATACCCCGCACGTTGTTGTCAGAATTGGATGCAGTTATTTCTATGAGATTTGGCAGCATGAAAATTTAATATTTTGATTAGCAATATTGATAATTGAAACTAAAATACATATAATTTGTTATATTTTATTACTATATAGATATAGGATATTTGTTGAATATGAATAGAGTGCATGTGCATGTTAAGTTGTGAGTCTTTTTCCCATGTATGGTAGCATGGTGATAGTTGCATCTTTAGAGAATTAAAGTTAGTGGAGCATGTAGAGTAGCATAGTTGCATGTTAAGACAATTGAGTTAGTGGGTATCAACTACTCAGGTATATAGAATGTTGTTTATTCATTTATTGTTTCATATTTTCCTTTGTTTTTCGCATGCATCCATAATACGTTGATTTAATTATTTTATTTTCTAGGTGGGAGAATTGAAGACATAGGAAACCGGAAGATCAAGCTACCACATGGATTGTGTGCACCACGTAAACAAATTGGAAAATGCAAGAACTATTGTTGGTGTTGTTTAGTGAGTCCAACCCCCTTCACAAACATTTGCTATGAGACGCCTGAAGATTGTGATGAGTATTGCCGAGTTTGAGTTACATGTTGAGACTCTCGAATTAATCAAAAATAAATAAAGTAATTAATCTTTGCGGCACCATTCTAGTATATGTAGAAGACAAATGAAAATTACTTTTTATGATGATTATTAGCACTAGTCATCAACCCGTGCTACTGCACGGGCTAGTGATTCTAAATCAATTATGTTATATTAAATTAATGCTTGACCAACACGAACTTAGTATGTTTTAATATTATCATAGAAGTATACATTTAGTTTTCTCAATCTATTTGGGGAGATATGGAGCCATGAAATACCATTGCCACTGGCTTAAGCTTTCAGTGCAAGGAAGATTGCAATACTCCCTCCATTCCATAATGTAGTGCATATAGATTTTTCTGTCCTCCCCCGTCCTCTCTTGTCCTCCCCTGTCCTCTCCTCCCCCCACCTACCCATCCACTCTCTGTCCTATCCCAAATCCAACCACCCCACATGGTTGTCTTCTTGACCATGAAGGTTCCTCTCTCCTGCAACCTCAGATCTGCCCATGGCGTCGAGCAAGAAGCTGAGATTCAGGTGGTGTACTCCAGAAAAGACAACTGCACCAAAAAACAGTGAGTTTGTCCTCTCAAGATCCTCCGCCCTTCTCTGCTCCTTACCTCTTCTGTAGAACTTGCCTCTTGATTGTAAAATATTGGTTGCACATAGCAGATGCAAAAAATCGTAGAGATGAGCACCAAATTTGGTTGGTTCTCAAAGTAGAAAAAGGGAGGGCTTGTGGGTTTTGCAACTTTTTGGCAGATTTGGTGCAACTTGGGCAAGTCGCAAAAGCCAACTTGATCATCTGGTATGTGCAACCAGTATGACTAGAAAACACACATACGTGAGCAACCAGGAGAAATTTTGATTGGTTGTAAAGTATGGAAAAAACATGTGGGCTTTGCAACTTTTTGGCAGATATCATGCAACTTGGCAAGTCGCCAAAGCCAAGTTGATCACGTGGTATGTGCAACCAGTGTGACTAAAAGCCACACAGATGTGTGCAACTAGGAGAGAAATCTTGTGCAGATTAATATGGTGTTGGCCAACTTGAGCAACTGGTGTGTGCAACCAGGATATTGAAATACAAACTTAAAGCAAACATTCTCCAAACTGATTACTGCAACCAAGTGACGAATAGATTCGATTCGAACACGCAATTCTAAAAGAAGGAAAAAGGAAAAAACAATAAACTGGAACTATGTCCTTGGGTAGACATAAAAAAGAAACAGAAAATCTTGACAGGGCTACTAGACAACTTGCAGTCGTAGTAAGGTCTTTGTGGGACCTCTCTGAGATCAATTTTCCTTTCTTCTATGCACACATGAGTATATTTATTTTCTATCCTGTGGAATTGGTGTCAATAGTTCCACCTTTAAATTGCAACCAAAAAAGAGAGGAAATGTTGAGAAAATTAATATTGGGAAAATCTGCAACCTACACAGTGTTTCCCACTACCTATGATCTCTACCAAACTTTAGAACATTTTTACAGCCACATTTGTGCAGCTGCATAGGTGCTTGGTGCAACTAGAGAGCAACATGAAAATTGATTTGTGCCATCTGCAACCTGTTAAAATGTGTAACTACTTGAACTACTTGTTGCAGCCATATTAAGGTGATTGTGCAAGTTGCTAAAAAAATTGAACTTACCCCTGGATTTAATTTAACTGTGCAGGTTGTGCATACGCTGCGAGAAAAGGAATAGGAAGAAAAGATTATTGATCTGAATGAGCTGCTTCCTGACCTGAATGAGGTTCCTCGTGATATAAGTGATCAGCGATCAAACATACCAAATGGAGGTCATAATGTTGAGTCACCTTGTTACACATAGCCAAGGCTTGGACATATTCCTATAGGGCAAGTTGATGTGGGAGGCCCATCGTTGGCGCCTTCTATCCCTGTAGTGGTTTCCTTGCGTTTGGAAAGTCATACGCTAGATGAGACAGGCACGGAAGTGGCAACTGCTTGTCCAACTGAGACTGAATTGAGAGCAGGTGGAGTTGACGGTGTTGTGCACATAGAAGAAGGGGATGATGAAGCTGTATCACAACCAATGGAGCCCTATGTTGGTATGAGATTTGACAGAGTCCAAATTGCTAAGGACCATTACAATAGCTACGCCCTTCGAATGGGTTTCTCTATAAAGCTGAACACTTTGAGCCAGTCAGCTTATACCAACATCTTGGAAGAACAACAATTCGTTTGCAACACACATAGGGAGGCAAAGGTTGATGATGGAGGAGCGGAGAGTGTTGCTATTCTGGACTCTATACCAGATCCTGAGAAAGTGAATGGTGAGGAAGAAAATGATGATGAGCCACCTGTTTTTAATGAAGGAGACTGATCCCAAGAAGAAAACAAAGAAAAGGAAGCGGGGGACCGTAAAGCAGACATAATGCAAACCCAAAATGTTGGTGAAATTGATAGATGGTAGATTGGAGGTCACCCACTTTGTTCGCGATCATAACCATTCTCTAGTCAACAAACCCTCATTGTCAAAATACGTGAGGTCTCACCAAGGGATACCTCCATATGAAGCGGAGTTCTTGCGCATATTGTATAATTGCAACCTCAGTAGAGGTGAGTTTTGCTGGCCCTTGCACTAGACTGGATTGTGTTTTCCTCAAGTCTGTATTTTATTTACTGTGCAAATATATGGCATGTGGTTGTGCAATTTCTATTGGCTAGTCTGCAACTACTCTGTGCTATCTGTGCAACTTGAAAAAGACAAAAAACAGTGTTGTCATTGTGTTTTAAAAAAGGCTGTTGTTACTGCTTGAAGGTTTGCGGTTGATTGTTGCCCACGTGATTTTTGTTTTATGTGCAACTAGGCTTCCCAAAAAAAGTATGAATTTGAAAAAAGAAAAACTACTGAAATCTGTTGCACCTAAATAAAGTGATGTTAGTCCAAAAAACTTAAAAGAAACTATAAGTTATTTTGAAAAGCTAGATGCTAAATTGCTGTAGAAACTCATGTTATTTGGGGAAAATGTGCTACTGGTGTACCGTGAAAGATAAACAATTATTGATGTGCAGGTTGGTGCTATTATTTGTGCAAATGTATGATCTGAAAATGTGCAACTTATGGTAAAACAAAAAAATATGTTTGTTCTATGAAGGTCGTATGATGCATGTAATGTCAGAGTTTTATGGTTCAGAGTTGATGGTTCCCTATGGACCAAAATCAATAACAAACCTTTGTACAACTTTCCACAAGGATGACACAAAAGACAATTGCACATTTCAAGAAAATACAGAAGACTTATCCAGATTTCTTCTATAAAGTCAAATATGATGAAGAGGATAGGGTTGTCAACCTATTCTGGGTGGATGGGGTAGTCCGGAAAGCTTATGCTGAGGCCTATCATGACTGTATATCGTTTGACACGACTTACATGACCAATATGTACAACATGCATTTTGCTTCGTTCATTGGAATTAATTCTCATGGGCAATCTTTCATGTTGGGCTATGCATTTGTAAGGCAGGAGTGAGCATCCAGCTTTGATTGGGTGTTCCAAACGTTCTTTGAAGCTGTGAGTGGCAAGGCAGCTGATAATTTCATACCTGATCAGGATGTTGTGATGAAACAGTAGATTGAGAGTATGTTCCCCACTGTGCATCGTTGTTGTCGTTGGCACATCATGAAAAAAGCTCAAGAGAAAGTTAGCTGGCTGCTATGCCGGAATCCTGGTTTATCTGAAGATTTCAACTAGTGTGTTAATTTCAGCTTCACGCAAGAAGAATTTAAAATTTGGGCTGGATTAATGATGAAGTACGAGGCAATTACACACACCCACTTTGAGAAGTTGTATGAATATAGAGCAACTTGGGTGTCGTGCTACTTCAAGTATAGGTTCTTCCCCTTTCTGCAGCCTACGCAACATAATGAGGGGTTCAACGCTGTGTTGAAACGATATGTGGACCCACATTACTCGATTCTAAACGTTGTGAAGTAGTATGAGAAGATACAAACACACATTCTTGCCAAGGAAGGGTGCAATGACTACAGGAGAGAACACCTCCAGGTTGAGTTGTGGTCACGGTTTCCAATAGAGAGGCAAGCTTACGATTACTACACTAGAAGCGGATAAGGGAAAGAAACATGACATCATATTTCCAGAATCTTGCGAAGTTTGCCAGTGGATCTGATGCAACAGTAGCAATTGTTCGCAAGCACATGTGTGCAGCACGTAAAGAGATCACTCACCTCAACAAGTCCAAGAAAAAAAAGAAACCAACTAGAGCTCCTATGCCATCAAATGATGCCTGCCCACGGGGACCTCCTCCACCTACTGGTCGTGCTAGGCCGCCTGACCCTACAAGCTCTAATCTACCAATTGCGCGTTCAAGCTATCCTCCGCCAAATGCACCTACAAGCCAAGCCTCACATGCCCGACAGGGTCCTCTTGCACAAGATGAATATACAAATCAAAGGTCCCCACCTGTTGCACCTAGCCCTGTTGGCCAGACAGATTCTACATTCCACTCGAATGATGTAGTCCCTAGAGATCCGCTTAGATCAACTATAAAAGGAAGGGCAAAGAGTAGGCACTATCACTCGGCGCTTGAGCTACATCCAAAGAACAAGAACAAGTGCAGCCACTGCGGGTCTACCGAGCACACTACTGGTAATTGCTTACAAAGGTTGTGGTGAAAACTACTAGAAAATGAATGAGGATTTTTTGGTAATGTTATAAGGTCAAGGATACTGGTGAACTATAAAATAGTGTGTCCCGGTTTGGGTCTTCCCCCCATGTTTTGTTTTTCTTTGGAAGCGATTTAGTTCTTTGAATAATGGTTGTAATTCATTTAGCAATGCTACTGTGCAATCAGTTTATGTCCATGTGTGCAACCAGTTTAAGTTGGGTGTGCAAAATGGTGGTGTTCAATTTGTGCAACACCAGTTCATGTTTTGGCTGGGCAAAAAAAAATCACGTTTTCATGTTTGGTGTTTGATGTGCAACTTGGACCTCCACAGATTTTCTAATGATTGTGTTTCACATGTTTTCTAAAAATGAAAAATCTTGTGCATCGTTGTACAAATTTGATGTGTAAAACAGGATATCTTGGTGTGTGTGCAACTGGTTGCATGCGAATAAAGATAATTAGGAAACTCAAGCCACTAACTAAGAACACAACAACAAATCATCATATTCCCCGAAATCCCTAAAAATACCTTCCTTCACAGACATATCAAAAAATTCCATAGGGCTATCTAATGGATCATTGATGGTGCCAACAATTTTTTATCGAATCCACGGGTGCCTTCCATACCAACAATAGTCCCGGGGGAGTTTTGTTTAATTATTTGCATTTTTTATTTCGGGACTCAGAATCCCTATTACCGGCCCCTCTCGTGCAAGGATGAGTGAATAAACACTCATGATGAGAATAACCCGCTTAGCATGGAAGATACTTACCACCCCCTATCGCTCCATGAGCGGTCCAAGCACACAAAACAGATGTTCATTTGAAATTTTTAGAGGTGGCACATACAAATTTACTTGGAACGAAAGGGTAATACCTCATATAGGTAGATATAGTGGACTCATCTGGGATAACTTTGGTTTAAGGATTTTGAAAGGGTATGGGCTTCTGAACTCATGGCTCTCTTTCTTTACCATATTTTCTAGGCACAAAGTGTCTTTTATCGTAACATTTATTTTTAGGTTGTGGGTTATCAAGATCAACAACATGTTCTATTTTAATATCATTTTTTGGTTCTTTTTCGTTGTCTGGTTGAGCATCTTCATGAATATCATCATTATCATTTTCATTATCACTAGGTGAATGTTCATTACCAGATTGAGTTTTAGCATCAGAAATAGAAACTTCATTGTTGTCTCCAGAAGGTTTTTCTATCTCAGGTTCACTAGAGGTATGCAAAGTCCTACCATTTTCCTTTTCTTTTTCTTTTTAGAAGGACTAGGTGCATTAGTATTAATTCTTTGAGAGTCTTGTTCAATTCTTTTAGGTTGTCCTTTAAGATAAAGTGGTTGCTGAGTCACTTTGCCTAATCTAGTTGCTACTCTAACGGCATAATCATTCGTATTATTATTCATTTCATTTAGCAATTCACTCTGAGATTTAGCAACTTTTTTTAACTGGGTTTGAACCATAGAGGCATGTTTTCGTACACCTTTAACATCATTAGTGATTCTAAATAACAAGTTACTCAAGCGAGCAATCATATCAGAGTTTTTTTTAATTGTTCCATAACATTGGCATTGAAGTGATCTTGTTTCCTAATGTAGTTATCAAATTCATATAAGCATTGACTAGGATGTTTATTGTAAGGGTGTCACCTTCATTAAACTTTAATAAAGAATTTACCTATACCATATGTGGTGGTGGTGTGTCAAGACTATGTATTTCTTCAATAGGTGGTAAATTTTTAACATCCTCAGCTTTAATACCTTTTTCCTTCATACATTTCTTTGCCTCTTCCATATCTTCAGGACTGAGAAATAAAATACCCCTCTTCTTTGGAGTGGGTTTAGGCGGTGGTTCAGGAAGTGTCCAATCATCATACTTCTTTGATATATTATTCAATAATTCCTCAGCTTGTTTAACAACACATTCCCTGAAAACACAACCAGCACAACTATCTAGGAAATCCCTAGAAGCATCAGTTAGTCTATTATACAAGATATCAAGTATTTCATTTTTCCTAAGAGGATGATCAGGCAAAGCATTAAGTAATTGGAGAAGCCTCCCCAAAGCTTGTGGGATACTCTCTTCTGCAATTTGCACAAAGTTAAATATTTCTTGTAAGGCAGCTTGTTTCTTATGAGGAGGAAAATATTTTTCAGAGAAGTAATAAATCATATCCTGGGGACTACACAGACAACCAGGAGCAAGAGTATTGTAGCATCACCCTTTAATGAGAACGGAAATAATTTGAGGATGTAGTAATAGCAAATTTTCTCATCATGAGCAAAAAGGGTGGCTATATCATTTAATTTAGTAAGATGTGCCACTACATTTTCAGTTTCATAGCCATGGAAAGGATCAGATTCAACCAGAGTAATTAACTCTAGTTTGACAGAGAATTCATAATCCTTATCAGTAACAAAGATAGGTGAAGTATCAAACTTAGGATCACATTTCATTCTAGCATTCAAAGATTTTTCTTTCAACTTGCATAATAATTTCTTAAGATCATATATATCCTTGCAAGCAAGAAAGTATCTAGCTACCTCTTCATCCATAACATACCCCTCATGTATCTTAGGCATTTCAATTATAGGAGAGCTAGGTCTAATAGGTGTTTAATAATTTTCAGTTTCAAAGACTTCATCAATTTCAGTAATTTCATTCTCTTTAGCTCTAGCAATTTGTTCATCATGAAATTATATATAATCCTAGTGGCACATTATCATCAAGCAAGGTACTAGCATCATCATAAGCATCATTCATAGCAGAAGTAGCATCATCAATAACATGCGACGTATCAGGATTAATAGCATGTGGTGGTGTTGCAAGTCTATTCAAATCAGAAGGTGAATCAAGTGTAGAGTGTGATGGCAATTCCTTACCTCCCCTCATTTTAGACGAAACGATCTTGGTTCTTAGATCTTTCGGATTCTTCATAGTGATAAATAGATATAAATCCCAAGTGACTCAACAAATATAGCTATGCTCCCTGGCAATGGCACCAGAAAAAGGTCTTGATAACCCACAAGTATAGGGGATCGCAACAGTTTTCGAGGGTAGAGTAGTCAACCAAATTTATTGATTCGACACAAAGGGAGCCATAGAATATTTGAAAGTATTAGCAGTTGAGTTGTCAATTCAACAACACCTGGAGATTAAATATCTGCAGCAGAGTGATCAGTAGCACAATAATATGATGGTTTGATAGTAGTAGTAACGATAGCAGTGGTAATGGTAATAGCAGTAACAGTTTTGTAGTGGTGGTAACAGTAGCAATAGCAATAGTAACTTAGCAAGAACAATATGTGAAAAATTCGTAGTCATTGGATTGGTGAATTCGTTGGATGATATTCATCATATAACAGTCATAACCTAGGGTGACACAGAACTAGCTCCAGTTCATAAATATAATGTAGGCATGTATTCCGTAAATAGTTATACGTGCTTATGGAAAAGAACATGCATGACATCTTTTGTCCTACCCTCCCATGGCAGCGGGGTCCATAAGGAAACTAAGGGATATTAAGGCCTCCTTTTAATAGAGAACCGGAACAAAGCATTAACACATAGTGAATGCATGAACTCCTCAAACTACAGTCATCACCGGAAAGTATCCCAATTACTGTCACCCTGGGGTTTACGGATCATAACACGTAATAGGTGCATATGACTTGCGAGATCGGATCTAGAACATAGATATAATGGTGAAAACATAAACAGTTCAGATCTGAAATCATGACACTCGGGCCCTAGTGACAAGCATTAAGCATAGCAAAGTCATAGTAACATCAATTTCAGACCATAGTGCATACTAGGGATCAAGCCCTAACAAACTAACTCGATTAAGTGATGAATCTCATCCAACCCCTCACTGACCAGCGAGCCTACGAAGGAATTACTCACTACCGGTGGGGAGCATCATGGAATTGGTGATGGAGGATGGTTGGTGATGATGAAGATCGAAGATCCCGCTCTCCGGAGCCCCGAACGGACTCCAGATCTGGCCTCCCAATGAAGAACATGAGGCGGCGGCTGCTCCGTATCGTAAAACACGATGAAACTTCCTCACCTATTTTTTTCTCCGAAAATAGGAATTTATAGCATCGGAATTAGGGTCAGCGGAGCCCCAAGGGCACCACCACCCACCAGGGCGCCAGAGGGGGGTTGCGCGCCCTGCTGCCTTGTGGCAGCCAGGGCCCCCCTCCAGTGGGTCTTGGTTCCAATATTATCTTCTATTCTGAAATAATTCTCCAAAAAAATTCGTCCAATTCTCAGAACTTTTATTTCTGCACAAAAACAACACCATGGTAGATCTGCTGAAAACAGCGTCAGTCCGTGTTAGTTTCATCCAAATCATGCAAATTAGAGTCCAAAAGAAAAGCAAAAGCGTTCGGACGTATTAGGCTGCCCAAGATGAGCATAAGTGTGCTTTCCTTCGGGAATTGGTAAATCTGGCTATGGATAACCTGCGTCCAATGCTTATTGGAGGGGACTTTAATATCCTTAGGTATCGAAAAGAGAAAAATGATGACCATTTCGACACCCATTGGCCTTTCCTGTTCAATGTTGTGATAGACAGTTTGGATCTTCGGGAAGCCAGTATGTCAGAATGGCAGTTCACTTGGGCTAATAACCAACATGTGCTGACATATGAGAATCTTGATAGGGTAATCATGGATACCGAATGGGAACTAAAATTTCCTCTAGTAACCGTACGAGCCCTCGTATCGAGGCTTTATCGGATCATGCACCCATCATTCTGGATTCTAATTCTACGAACCCAGCTACCCGACGCCCTTTCAAATTTGAATTGGGATGGATGCAAAGGGACGGATTTGTAGACATGATCAAGAATATTTGGGAGAGGCCTGCTATTGGTCGTACACATATTCAAAGATGGAATTTTAAAATAAGGGCCATGAGGGCAAAACATACCAACGGGATTTACAAAAAAAAGAAACAACGGCTCTCTACCATTATTGATGACCTCGACAAAATTGCAGAGACGCGCACCTTATCTCAACAAGAGATTGAATTGAAAAATCAATCTAATGAGAAGGTTGCCCATCTTCTGCGTGAAGAGGAGATCAAATACTACCAGAGATCCAAAGCCGATTTCATTTTGATGGTTGATAGTAATACAAGATACTTCCAATTGGTCGCTAATGGGCGGCATAGGAAAAAATGAATTTATAGTCTCCAACAAGACGAGGGGCGGATCGAAGGTCTGGAGGAGCTCAAAAATTATATCACCAACTACTACAAATCTTTGTTCGGACGTCGAGTGAAGGGAATTTCACCCTTGACGAGACCCAATAGATGACATTCCACAAGTCACAGCAAAAGAAACCGATATCTTGACGGCACCATTCTCGGATGAAGAGGTGAGAGCTGCAGCGTTCCAAATGGAATATAACAAAGCTCCAGCCCAGATGGTTTCCCCGCAGGATTCTATCGAAATTTCTGGGATATCATCAAGACTGACCTTATGGAGTTGTTCAATTGTCTTCATGTCGGCCGACTTGAACTATTCAGTCTTAATTTTGGCGAGATTGTCTTGTTGCAAAATATTAACGAGGCTGAACGGATCCAGCTGTTCAGACCCATATGCCTCCTTAATGTCAGCTTCAAGATTTTCACCAAAGTGGCTACGAATAGGCTTAACTCGGTAGCTGACCGTGTTGTCCGACCATCTCAAATGGCTTTCATGCAAGGAAGGACTATACTTGATGGCGTAGTAATCCTGCATGAGACCGTCCATGAGATGCACCGGAAAAACCTTAGTGGAGTAGTATTCAAAATTGACTTTGAAAAAGCCTATGACGAGGTCAAATGGTCTTTCCTCCAACAGGCCCTAAGGATGAAAGGTTTCTCTGAAAAATGGCGCCAGTGGATCCAAAATTTTATAACCGGAGGTAGTGTGGCCATCAAAGTCAATGATGATGTAGGTCATTACTTCCAGACAAAAAGGGACTACGGCAGGGTGACTCCATGTCCCCAATGTTATTTAACATTATGGCTGACATGTTGGCTATTCTGATTTAGCGCGCCAAGAAGGATGGCCAAATTGCAGGGGTAGTGCCACACCTTGTGGATGGTGGCCTCTCTGTTTTGCAATATGCCGATGACACAATTCATTTTATGGAACATGACCTGGACAAGGCTCGAAACCTGAAACTCATGTTGTCAGCGTTTGAGCAAATGTCAGGTCTAAAAATTAACTTTCATAAAAGCGAAGTGTTCTGCTTTGGAGAAGTCGTTGAGACGGCGGCCGATTATGCGGACCTTTTTGGTTGCGCGCCTGGACAATTCCCGATCAAATATCTGGGAATACTGATTCATTATCGACGTCTCGCCATTGGGGAGTGGAAGCATGTATAGGAGCGGCTAGAGAAACGGTTGAGCAGTTGGAAAGGAAATTTGCTCTCAGTTGGAGGACGACTGGTTCTGATAAACTCTGTCCTCACAAATATGGTTCTCTATATGCTTTCTTTCTTCCAACTCCCAAAAGGGGTCTTACAAAGATTGGACTATTTTAGGACCAGATTCTTTTGGCAAGGAGATGTTGAAAAGAAAAAATACCGGCTAACCAAATGGAGCGTGGTTTGTAGGCCGAAAGACCAAGGTGGCCTTGGAATTCATGACCCGCAGGTCAAGAATGAGGCCCTACTTAGTAAATGGTTGTTCAAACTTCTTACTGAGGATGGTGTTTGGCAAACCATGTTGCGCAACAAGTATCTAGGCCAAAAGGCGGTGTCTCGGGCATATTGGAAACCTGGCGACTCACACTTTCAGGCTGGCCTAATGGCGGCAAAGAAACAACTCTTTCGCTTTGGGTCTTTCGTGATACAGGACGGGTCGAAGATTCGTTTCTGGGAAGACATCTGGCTAGGCAATGCCAGTCTCCGAGAACAATATCCAGCCTTGTACAACATTGCCCGTGATAAGAACAATATTATTGCGCAGGTGCTCAGCTCATCCCCGCCGAATATTTCGTTTAGGTGGGATTTGATTGGTGCCCGACTTATGTCATGGCATAATCTCTTCCCGTCTAGATCTGATTAACCTGACGCAAGGCCGTGATGTGTTTCGCTGCAACCTTACTACATCGGGGTTTTTCACTGTAGACTCTATGTATCGTGCGCTCACGCATTCTGAGGTACCGGTGAGCAATAACAAGAAAATCTGAAAGGCAAAGATTCCACTAAAAGTTAAAATATTGATGTGGTATCATGTAGAGGTGTTGTGCTAATCAAAGAGAACCTTGCACGACGCAATTGGCCAGGAAGTAAGAAGTGTTGTTTTTGTACTCATGAGGAGACAATCAAACACCTCTTTTTTCAATGCAAGTTTGCGCGTTCTACGTGGTCACTCATCCAAATAGCGTCGAATTTGTATTCGCCCACAAGTGTTGCCAATATTTTTGGTCATTGGTTGGACGGTATTTTAAATAGGTTCAAAACGCTAATAAAGGTGGGAGTGTATGCCTTACTATGATCGCTTTGGCTATGTAGAAATGATTTAGTTTTTAGTGATAAAAATGCTTCTCCTCTGCAGGTTATTTTTCGTTGTACGCACTCGCTACATATGTGGTCTATGCTACAACGAGTGGAGTACCAACTGCTATTCAAGACGGTGTGTACGCGATTGGAGCAGGTGGCTACGGAGGTTTTTACCCAACATGGGTAGCAGCATAATCTCCGAATCGGTCCACCAGCCGTTTCGACATAGGCATAGTGTCGGTCTATAGGACTCTACTGTTACCGAATTGTCGTTCTTTTTTTCCTTTTATCAGATTTTTGGTGTTTGACCGTATGCATCTTAATTATGCAGAGACCAGGTAATACTCTAATTGCTTTGTATCAACTTAATGCTATATTTTGAGATAATAAAAAGGCAAAAAGTAGTCCTAGGAAAGAAGAAGCTCACCACCATCATCGTCTTGTGTACCGTAAAGTAAACCAAACTGCCTGTCTGCCTTGACACAGCAGCCATTGGACAAGATTTGTGCAGACTAACAAAAATAAGAATTGGCCAACAGATGCGTGCAAGTTGGGAGGTGCCACCAATCTACCCTATCAATCAAAGTATCACCATCCACTTTGACAGGAGGAAGACATATATGATTTAATACTAATTGACAGTGCTGCCAGTTGACCTTAAGCATGCATGCAACTTTGGCTTTGCAGGTTCTCGCACACACATGACATGAGATGAGATCGACCATGCGTAAAGGAGGTAGGATCGTTGCAAAAGTCAGTGGCTCTCCTTTGCATTGCTGGGGTTTTGTTCAGATGCATTTGGATCCTCGTGAAGCGAAGAAAAATGTGCTGTTTGCATGGATCACATGAGATACCGCGTGAAGAAAAGGCACGTAGTAGCACATGTTATTCTGCTATTATCCGCAGACAATTGGTGCTAACTGTATTGAAAAGGGCCATTTTTAAAAATATTTTCAAACCCAGTTCATTTTATGCTGAAGTTTCAAAAAAGGGTCAAATATGTCCATTTTCGCTCTGGCCGGATGTTTTAGCCTTTATTTTTTTTGAAAAGGAGGACATACCCCGGCCTTTGCATCTGGATGATGCATGCAACTATTTTATTAATTATTCAGAAAGACAATACAAAGTAATACTACCTCCGTCCGGGTTTATTAGGTCTCTTTGTATTTTGGGTCCAAGTTTGACCATGTATTTAACTAAAAATATAGAAAGTATATGCTACCCAAAGTATATTGTTGGATTTGTATTTGAAAGAGGTTTTCTATACTATAGTTTTCATGACATATAATTTATATTTTATTAGTTAAATTCATGATCAAACTTTGGCTCAAAATGAAAGGGGGCCTAATAAACCCAGACGGAAGGAGTATATCAGTATGCCTCAAGCCACCATCTGCTACTCCTATCCCCTTGATGAAGGTGTGCCGACTGTCCGAGTCTAATACCAAACAGACATCGCACCAAAACCTAACATCTAAAGCCGGATACCCCAGCCCAGCCACATGCCGAGACTGGGTCACCCCGGTCTGGCGCACTCTCAGAGGCTGCCGACGCCATATTCCACCGGTCCATCTCCAGAGCAGGAACTGACGCATCAACCTTGCTTGGCCTGCCGTCGACGCTACCACGGCGCCAGACAACTCCACCATCCTGCACGTATCCTTCCACACGCACCCGTTGCCTAACCTCCGCAGCACCATGCCGCCGGGATCCGCCGTCGGCCTTGCGGTAGATGTAACACCGCACCTCCTCTTATCCCCTCCAGCCAACACTTGCTCTAAAACGATGCCTCCAGGAGGGACACAACAGCATCGAAGGTGCCATCATCGTTCGATCCGGTAGACCCAAATCTAGGGTTTCCCCCGGAGCATCACGAGTGGGGTACCACGACCTGCAGCAACGATGCCTCGAGAAGGGAACAACGTCATAGACGCCGCCATTGTCCGCTATGACCATAGTCGGCGCGATTTTCACCGGAAGTCGCATCCCCCATCTCGCCAGTGGGTGGAGCTGAACGGAGTCTCGACGTGGGGACTAGTGCCGCCATTGGCACGCCGGCAGGGAGCCTCCAGCTGCCCTTCACCGGTCCTCCTCGCGCCACCGGCCGGCCAAGGCCATACCGTGGCGGATCTAGGCAGGACGTCAGATCCACAACCATCGATGCCATTCGTCTGCAGGCAGCCGCCCCATTGCTGAATGGAGCTAAGGCACCGCCACCACCCAATCTCAGGTCACCGCGGCCATGGAGGCTTCGATCACCGCCGCGCAGTAGGGGCGCCGCCCTGACTGCCGCCCCCGGCCTCCCCGCATGGAACGCCTCCTCCGCCCCACAGGAATTGCCGTGACGCCTGCCCGCCCTGGATCTGCGCCGGGCACGCCGCCACCGCGGCCCTTGCCGGCGGCAGCGGCGGCTGGGGAGGGCACGAGTGGAGTTGGCGGATAGGGTTCGGGGGCCCCTGGCGTCGCCTGATGGGAGGCGACGCGAGGGTCTCGACGTGCGTGCCTCACTTAGGGGATGTTTTAGCTTTTGATGGGTGGTTTAGTTCGGCCAGGTGCATGCAAAGATGCCACCGGTCAGCAGAGATTCTTTTTCTTTTGACATAGTCAGCAGAGACTTTCAGACTTCAGAGAAACACACATACAGCTGCCCAAAATGGTAAAAGAAATTACTGCTGCTACTAGCTCACTTCTGATCACCCGTCGAGATCAGGTTTTACAGGCATTTAGTTTGGGCATGTGGTACTAGTGCTATGCGTCCGTGGATCTATTAGGATCCTATGCATTTGGTACCTGAAAAAAAAAAGTTGCATCAGGCACTTCTATTCTGGACCACCCGATCTTCATCAGGTGGGTTATGCAGGGCTTTGCCTTTGATCATTCTGCAGATCTTACCTGGTCAAGGCAAATCAGTTTTTTTGCTTGGCGAAACGATGAATTCTGAACAGTTAACCATTGATTTATCCTGAATGTTGTGAACTGATTGGTTTCATTTAATAAAAATGAAGCTGGGGGAAATCCCTTCTGATCAAAAATAAAAGTTAACCATTGCCATCTTCAATTAGTTCAGTATATGAACAGAAATATGTTCGTTAGTGCCTGTGAGGACTCTGAGCTTTACACCGGAAAGGTTGCTGATGGCGGTGTTAAACTCCCAAGCTTGATGATAATGATAGTGATTCCACATGAACGTAGTAGTACTTTGCTCTTCACTTTTTGTGATGCTAACTTTCATGTCCTCTGCTGCTCCTCTCAAAAACCATTACACTTGTCTGCATGTGTCGGTGATCCAAAGCACAGTGAGACTGGATGTAACATGCTCTGTAAATATGTTGCTGTATGACTCATAAGCACAATGTGCTTCCTTTTCTTGCCCATGATGTGACCATTGCATCATCTGATTACCTCCCACTGGACTAAATCTCTCCCACTCAAAAATGAGAAAATAGAAAACGGAAAAACTAGACTGCATTTCCTCTGCACCAGTTCTTGTCTGTATTTGATAGTACTTGCTCCACTCGCTCGCTCGCTCACTCTGTCTGAAGTGGCTCATCTCACTATCTGAGAGATCCCAAACAGTTCAGATCTTTTAAGTATCGGTGTACTACTAACTAGCCTGACAATCATCACACAGGCAAGCTTTTTCTCACCCCTTTTCCTATTGCTGCTTTATGTGATTGCACGCGTGCTCTGCTCACACTGTCTCACAGAGATGAAGATGTGAAGACTCTACAAGCAGAGCTGCATAGAACAAGAGAGCAATGCCATGCAGGGTGGCCAAAATGTCAAGCCAAGTTTGACATTATGTTCTCCTATCTGTAGATGAACTGGTGCAAAAAACAGCATTAAGGTTTGATAGTGACCTTAGTGCCATCATTGGGGCCGTGTGCTAAATTATTGCAGAGAAGCTTGATTAATGATGAGGTTGATGTTATGCCTGCCCAGATCACATATATTTATACATTGTTATTTGCCTTGTTCATGATAGCAGAGATGCTGGCTTGTAGGGAGCTAGCAAATCAGATCTGGATAGATCTTTGGTGATGTTGAGTTAGTACATATGACAAAATCTGTCTAGTCTGGATGTCTGAATCTGTCTACAAAATTATGGCAAAATATGTCTAATCCACGTGTCTGAATCTGGCCACGCCGGCCATGTACTTGGTTCCTTTACCTCCGGTCGAATGAAATGGAATATTACGCTAATAACATGATTACTCAACAGTTTTTTCTTGGTTTGTGCTCCGTCTTTTTTGAGAGTGCAGATGCAATGCCAAACTGGAGCGGCACTGCCTCCCCTGCAAACAGAGAGCAAAAGTGCAGTACAATCGTCTTGCTGCGTAGCTTATATGCACCCCTGAATCTCCTGGCAAACTGGAGCGGCACTTGTTTTTTCAGATGAACAAAACTCCAATAATTAGTTGATTCATTTCTTCCTGCTCCGCAGTGCCATGTAATAGCACAAACGTTTCCTGAGCACAACAAAACATCTCCCGAGCACGGCTCAGATCTGGACATGTTTTGCAATTATTTATGCACAGAAAAACAGTTTCGAGGCCGGACCAGATCTGTGAAGCTGCCAATATATATTGCAGAAAAAAAAAAACAGCTGTTAAATGGCATGTGGTGTGACCAATGTAGATCATCAGCCAAGTGGTCCTAGGAAAGAAGGAAGCTCACCAGTCGCCACCATCAACTCATCATGTGTAACCATCCACTTGCCAGCAGCAAGACATAATAATGTGATACTAATTGACAGTACTGTCAGTTGACCTTAAGCTTTGGCTTTGCAGGTTCCCGGCGCGCGCGCACACACATGACATGAGACCATGCATGCGTAAAGGTGAGGGTTGGAGCAAAAGTCAGTGGCTCAGCTTTGCATTGCATTGCTTTGCTGGGGTTTTGTTGTGATTCGTTTGGATCCTCGTCAAGGGATAAAAGGTAGTGCTTGCATGAGATGCCGCGTGAAGAAAAGAGATACGTGAGCACGTAGCAGCCCATGTTATTCTGCATTATCCGCAGATAGCTGCTGGTACGGTCCGAATTGGGTTCTTTGGGGGTTAACCTTTTTCTCGTCTTTTTTTGTTTTGCGATAAAGTTCACCTTTTCTCGTATGATCGGCTTGGTGCAAAGATGCCGGTCAGCAGAGACTTGATAGAGACAAGCAGGCGTACATCTGGCCTGGAATGGTAAAACTTGTATTACTGCAATATATTCACTTGTGAGCACCCATCGATGAGCATTTAGTTTGGACTGACGGGCATGTTGTACTGTGCGTGCTGCATGCTTGCATTTATGCTCGTGGTAGCACACCGATGTTGAGACCACACCAGAGTAGCGGCAGGATGGCGCCCAAAAGGAATGACACATAGATGCAGGCCAAGGACTCCGTAATAAACTCGTCTGTACACACCGTTGCGAGCGAGCTGGAGTCCACTACTCCTGGATAGATCGATGCTGTAGCAGCAGCAGTATACAAGTCCACCATGGGCATTGTAATGGGCATGGCACCCACAAATCCTATCCTCCTTGCCAAACCACAAGGCCACGCACGCGCATGCATGGCCCATGCAGCCGCTGCGGAGGACGACTGCAACTGCATGCACGTCTGCAGCACCGGTGAAATCCAGAAGCCGCCCGCCTCGGCTGCTTTGTTTGTACTGCGTCACAGATGGATTCATCTTTCATGCATGCGTGGATGCACATGCACGCACGCACCATGCAAATGCAAGCTGTGTTTTTCTACAGCGGTCGACGTGTTCCGGCCGGCCGTGACCAGACCAGCTCCTTTACAAGCGCAGCGCACGCACGTACGTCCATACATCATGCCATGCATATATATATATGCACACATATGCATGCTCACGTGGTCCATCTATCGACCGCCTTGTTGATTCTTCACATGATCGGATTCCAACAGGTGCCTACTCCGGAAACAACAACAGTAGGATACTATGCTTGATCATGATGTCGATCAACTGTTGACGACTCCTAGACTGCCAAATTACGGCGTGATTATATATGACCTATGTAGCATCTACTCCTTGCATACGTACGTACATCGTCGGTGTGCATAAGTACTTCATGTTGGAACAATCATGCACGCAGGCTATGGACGGAACATACGTCATCGGCCCACTCTCCACTCGATGACGTTGAATAACAAAACTGCCCGTTCTTGGGTGTTGTTGTACTACTGTGCTAGTGAATCCTTTTGATTTGAATTAAGTATGAAGTTAGCACGCGCTAAAAAAATCAGATGATTAATGATATTAAGTATCGAAACGCTCGCAAGGGTAAGAAAAGCCTCTCTTTTTTGCGGACGAGAAGATCAGTAGTTAATCATCGGCATCAGCTTTGCACTAAAAAGGTAATGCTGATGGCGGTGTTAAACTTCCATGCGTTTTCCCCCCGACAAAAGTCACGAAGAACAGCAGCGCTGCTTTCATTAACCTTTATATCAAGGGAGAAGCTTCCAAGCTTGATGATGATAATTACTCCCTCCGTAAACTAACATAAAAGCGTTTAGAATACTAAAATAGTGATTTAAACGTTCTTATATTAGTTTACAGAGGGAGTACACATTAATGCACTTTGCTCTTCACTTTTTGTGATGCCAACTTTGATGTCCTCTAGTGCTCCTCCCGGAAAAGAGAAAACAGTTCACTTGTCTGGATGTGTCGGTGATCCAAAGCATAGTGAGACTGGATTTGGATGTTACTACATGTGACTACTAGTGGTTGAGATTTGCCAGGAATTTACAGGCAGCAAAGTAACATGCTCCGTATGTATGCTGCTCTATGACTCATAAGCACAAGATGCTTCCTTTTTTCTTACCCATGTTGTGCCATTGCATCACCAGATTACCTCCCACTAAACTACATTTCTTCCACTAAGAAAATGAGAAAAGGGAAAAACTATACTGCATTTCTGCACGAGTTCTTGTCTATGTTTGATAGTACTTGCTCCACTCACTCAGTGACCTTCTGCTATCCATAGTGGGAGACACAAAGTAACTTCCAAACAGTTCGAGTAAATAGCATAAAACTACTAGTTTACAGGCTTTGGTTCCAAAAAACTACCACTTTTTAATTTTTCTCAGAAAGCTACCGAACGCGCGGTCGGCTGTTTCAAAAACCCAAATCGCCGGGTGATTAGCAATTGATCACGATTATGACAGGTCGGCCCCGCGCGTAAGAGCTCTGATTGTTTGACCGTTTGTTTGACCGTTAGGGGTGGGCCTCACACAAATTTAAAAAAGCAATCAGGTCCTTGCATTTCTTTGCAAAAAGCAATCAGGTCCTTGCTCCAGATGAGGGCAGCCATGGCGCTACTCCTCGCGACGTCACCTCCTCCGGCCGGCGAGCTGCTCGGCGCCCACCGCCGGTGATCACCGGGGCTCAACCCTGGTCGCTCCTTCGCCTCACCTCCTTCTCTCCCTGCCTATCTACGCCCCCACCGACCTGTGCTGCACGACGCCGCAGTGCCGGTGGCCGCCTCTCTGCGCCGGCTCCCATGGCGGGCGGCGAGCCGTGGTGACCCCATGGCGAGCGGCGAGCTGTGGTGACCCCATGACGGGCGGCGACCCCCAGCAGGTCCAGATGGCGGGCGACGGCGCGGTGACCCGAGGGGATCTCCATGGCGGACGGCGCGGCGGCCCTTAGCGCCTCCCGATGGCGCGCGGCGGCGTGGCGACCCCTGCCGAAGCCCCATGGCGCGCGGCGGAGACTCCAGACGGCGCGCGCGGCAGGGTCGCCAGCCTCTGGTATGCCTCCTCGTCTCCACCTTGCCACCAGGAGGTCCGGCGAGCTCCTACCATCAACCGCAGCAGAGTGGGGCTCGAAGTGGCATAGGGCGGCGGCCGGACGTGCCACAGGACGGCAGCGTGGAGTGTGGTCGGCGGCCATGGCGGTTCTGTGCTGTTCTTGACGAGCAGGGAGAGTGGAGGAGAAGGGAGGCAGAGAGGAGAAGAGGAAGATAAGAAGAGACACTGACATGTGGGCCCCACATGTCAGTTAACAGTCAAACTAACAGTCAAACTAACGCTTTGTTTAGGTGTGGACCTGACCTGTCATAATCGTGATCAGTTGATAAGCACTCAGCGATTTGGGTTTTTTGAAACAGCCGACCACCCATTTGGTAGTTATCTGAGAAAAATTAAAAAGTGGTGGTTTTTTGGAACCAAAGCCTGTAAACTAGTAGTTTTATGCTATTTACTCAAACAGTTCAGATCTACAGGGGAAGAAAAAATTAGCTTCCAAACAGTTCAGATCTTCAAGTATGAGTATGTGTGAAACTAACTATCACAAAGGCCAGCTTTTTCTCGGCGGACTCTGCTCACTCCTTTTCCCACAGCTCCTAATTTCTGAATCTGATGAGCTGTGATTTGCAGCTGCACGCGTGCTCTGCTCACACATGATTACAGGAGGATATTGAGAACACTCTGCATGCGCAGCTGCATAGAACAAGAGAGCAATGCCATGCTTGGTGGCGAAAAGTGTCAAGCCAGCTTTGACATTGGCACTTCACACATTGTCCTATCTGTAGATGAACTGGTGAAGAAGACAGTAGGGCTAACCTAACCTCAGGTTAGTTGGGAACCTTAGTGCCATCATTGGGGCCGTGTGTTTAATTATTGCAGCGATTGATTAATGATGAGGTTGATGCTATGCCTCCCCAGTTCACACATATTTGTGCATTGTTTTTACCTTTGTGCATGATTGCAGAGCTGCTATCTATAGATTGTAGGTGCTAACTATAAAACCTGGCTAGATTTTTATTGCTGGTGAGTTATTGCATATGACAAAATATGTCTAGTCTATATGTCTGAATCTGTCCACGAAAATTATGGCAAAATCTGTCTAATCTGGATGTCTGAATCTGGCCAGGTCCGCAATGCACTTGGTTTGTTTACCTTCTACTCCGAAAACACTATTTTTTCAAAACCATTTTGGAGCACTGATTTTTTTTTATCCCTCGGAGTATTAGGGATGTGTTCTCTTCATCAAATTTTGCATGTAGGTAGAATATTTAAAATTGTTTGTTGCCAAAGAAATCAAAATATTTGATATGTTTTACTATATTTTTTATTTTACTACTGATGGCAGGTGCATTTAAGCTTGGGAGCAGAAGAACACTTTTGTTGTATTGACGCACATATTATTTGCATCCCTCAAGCTGCCTCGCAAAAAATGCACCTATTTTCCAGATGGAAACTATTTCGTTAATTCCTTTTTTCAAAGTTAGTTCTGGGGGATCTTATTGATTCATTATAAGAGAAACAAGGCGCGCGCGCGCACACACACACACACATGCACGCACGCACACACCCATACACACACACCGTTGAGACGAAAAGCGTTGTCGAGATTGTCGTTCGGTATCATCACCATCATCACTCCTCCGTGAGACAGACACTTCGAGTCCACCATTGATGACCACGAAGGAAGGCCTTGTCGTAACAGGCGTTAAGACCCATGCTGGCCTATGCCAAATAATCAAGCACTGGTGTCGCCGACCAATCAGCTATAACTTCGTCGACAAGCATCGAAGGAGAAAAGCATTAGCCCGCCCAAGCAAGCACGAAAACCGAGCACTCATCTCATGTTCTCGTCCCCGCTGAGAACCCTCCTCGGCAGCTCCGACTTCACAGTGAGGTACGATGGCCCATCGAGCACGCCGGATAAAACTGACTACTAAAACCCAGCCGCAACCACTCCGCTCGATGCTGCCATCGTCGCCAAGCAAGAAACCACACCACTCGGATCCAGAGCAGCCACCCTAAGTGATTCATTTCCCAACTGTTCTGAATTTAGTGTAATACAACAAACATTCCTAAGCCACAGGCAGATCTGTATATGTTTTGCAATCTATTTATTCACAGGAAAACATTTCCTGTTCCCGGGCCAGATATGTGCGGGACCGGGAATATATTGCTCCAAAACAACAACAACTGGGTGGCACTAAAGAAGATTAAACAGCATGTGCTGGAATAAATGTAGATCGGCAGCCAACTAGTCCTAGGAAAGAGGGAAGCTCAGCACCATGATCAGTTCATTATCTTTTTTTTTTGAAACGGAGGCAAAAGCTTTGCCTCATCTCATTAATTAAGAAGAGTTTTGAAATACATGACCGACCGTCCATGGACGGCCTCAATTCAAAAGTCTACTCTCGCGGCATAAGAGAACTCAAATGCTTGGCCCCCGCCAACCCCCAAAGCCTGGCTTCGGTCTTAATTCTAGATGTGATTACATATGGCATGGAGGACACATTCCTGAACACTCTCGCGTTCCGCTTGTTCCAAATCTCCCATGAAACCAACATGACGACAGATGCGAGGCCCTTTCTCACATTGGCATTGACGCCCACCATGTGGTGCCACCAATCCTTGACGTTGTCGAAGCTGCTCCAGTCAGCGATGTCCACATTGGTCAAGCCCATCCAAGTCTTGATCTCCGCCCAAACGCGCTTCGTGTATCTACACCGGAAGATGATGTGCGCCGCCGTCTCTAGCTCCCTCTTGCATAATTGGCATAGGTTACAGTTTGGCCATCCTCTCCGTTGAAGCCTGTCTGCGGTCCAAACCCGGGTCCTGAATGATAAGCCAAACAAAGAATTTGTGCTTTGGCGGCGCCCAATTGTTCCACACAGCCAGCTTCATTTGTGATGTAGTGGAGTCCCCAAGTTGAGCGTTGTAAGCCGAGGATGCCGAGTATTCACCGGAAGGCGAAGACTTCCAAACGATCTCATCGTCCACATCCTCATCGAGAAAGTAAACCATACTGCCTCCCTTGACACTGAGGTTAGTGGTCCAGATTTGTGCAAGTTGGAGGCTACCTATCCACTTGGCAGAAGGCATAATAATTTGATACTAATTAACAGTGTTGTCAGTTGACCTTAAGCATGCATGCATGGGCCATGAGACCGACCATGCGTAAAAGGCGGAAGGGGTGAGGGTTGGAGCAAAAGTCAGTGGCTCTGGTTTGCTTTGCTGGGGTTTTGCTCACTTGCATTTGGATCATCGTCAAGGGATAAAAGGTGCTGTTTGCATAGCTGAGCTATCGTCAGATGAGATGCCCCGTGAAGAAAAAGTGCTAACTGCGTTCTTGGGGGTAGCTTTTCACGTCGGCCAGGTGCATGCAAAGATGCCGTCCAGCTGGCCAGGAATGGTAATTTAGTTTGGGTTCACGCGGCAGTAATTTAGCTGGCCAGGAATGAAAAAGATAACGCGCGCTACTAATTTAGCAGTATATATGAGTTGTGACCACCCCCTCGAGATCTGGTTTTACAGGCATTTTAGTTTGGGCTCACGTGGCAGCTGTACTGTGCGTGCATGCGCGCATTCATGGCAGTCTGCCATGCTACTCCACCAGATGTTGAGACCGGAGTAGCCGATGGCGCCCAAAAGGACGGGCATGCAGGGCAGGGCCAGGGGCACGTAAGCGCCATAAACTGGCCTGTGCGTGCAGTTACACGTACGCCGTTGCGAGCTGGAGTCCACTACACCTACCTACTGCTCCCTGGTTGGATCCATGCTACTGTACCACCTTTTTCTACTATACGGTACATTGAGTCGACGCACCGACAAATCCTCCTTGCCAAATCAAAACGGCCACGCGCATATGGATGGTCCATGCATGCACGGGGGCATGTTCATGCCAACTGCCTCGAGAAGAAGATTCCTACCTGCCGGTCAGCACAGTATACACCAGCCGCAGTACCTGTGAAATCCAACGCCGCCCGCCTGACCGGCCTGTGCAAGTCACCCGGCCAGGCCCCGGTGGGGTCTCTTCTATACGGGGATACTCGCCGTGAACTCCCCTCGAGATCGATCTCGTTCCATCTTTCATACATGCAGGTAGGCGCCAAGCTGTAGAGGTGCATGGTTTCTACAGGGATGCATGTTGGCCGTGACTAGCTCCTTCCATCGCGAGCGCACGTACGCGAGCAGTAGCGGCGCAGCTAGATCCGCAGGGGCTCACATGACCGCTTGGGTTGCTCCTTCACATGACCCAATTCCAACCGCGATCCACGGTGGAAGAAAGAAACATAAAAGTTCTTACGTGCATGTGTCTTACCTTGCGTTTTGTCTACTCTATGTACTGCATGCATGCACGGTGACTTCGGTTTGATTTTCGTCGAGCCGCTTGTCTGGCTTGAATCGCGGGGCAAGTGGCACCACTCGTGTGAACGAGAGTGCAAAAGCGTCCGTGAGTCCACCGACAATGTACGCGTGGGGACTTGTTCGTGTACGGGTGTAGCTCATGCATGTGAACTTAACCCGTCGTAATCTTACAACATACATACGGTTACAACTTAGGTCTACTGATTGTCTTCTTCCACAGGGTGTATTCGCATCGATCTGGGTGTCTTTTAAGAAGATGAGTGGTGTTGTGCTCAGATCTCTAGACATGACGGTGGGTTAATTTATCAGGGTGCGCGTACACGTGATGTGACCTAGTACCAACCTAGTGGCATTGTAGGAACTGCGTCTCCAACCTTCACTGACCAATAATTAACACTTCATTAGGAGCAAACATCCATCCGCAAAGCAGTGCAAAGGTCAGAAGAACGAACATAATGGCGTCCCCAGGGCAAATACCCAGACGGAAGACCTCATCGAGGGCAGGATCCTCCTGTGCGACCAAACAAATTTGAAAACCGGCGTTGGATGGTTAAAAATGTTGCGGGAATTCAATCCAAACATTTATGGTCGATTTGATAATCCCTGTTGGAGTTGCCCTAAAAGTGCCGGGGCCGGACAGAGCAGACACTTGGGGTCGGAATGGATGCCCGCCTTGGAGATGCCTAAACCCCCGCCTACACCTAGCTAGATGTTTCAGATCTACCTAATCCGTTGAATAGACTCACAAAGGACAGTGCTACTTGATACTACGAGAATCCAATTCTTTTATCTCACCACTAACCTCAACTGACAGTGATGCTTAACAGTGCTAACATCACTCCATGTCACCGTCGCATCATGTGTCATGACATGAGATCTCCATGCATGTGGGCCTTCGGAGCCACGCGGTCGTCGCGAGAAAGTTGCATGCTCTCTTTGTTTCTAAATATAAGTCTTTTTAGAAGATTTCAATATGGACCGGAGCAAATTGGGTGATTCTCACTCTAAAATCTGTCTATATACATCTGTAATAGTCTATATTAAAATCTCTAAAAAACTTATATTTAAAAAGAAGGGAGTACATCACATGCAACTGCCAAATGTAAGCTAGGTCAGCAACTCCGCACGTACCGGCCATGCATATGATCGATCGTCGATCCTCGATGGAGGGCAAACCGATTAAAGGCGTGGATGGTAGATCGATTGAGCTTGACATGTCAACGTACGCCTCCGCCTTGCCAACGGCAAACTGCGCCCTGGCTTAATTATGCATACGCTGTAATCTCCTAGCTTTAGTTAGTTAGTGTGTGTGTTTTAATTTTATTTTGTAGCAACTTTCTGGATGTATTTTATTTCAACCATTCTTCGCACGAAATAGAACGCTGCATCTGTTTATTTTGAGAAAAGAAGGGCTGCAATTCATATTATTTGGCGGGGAACCTAGCATATATGTATTCCACTCCAGCTTGCATGACAACTCTTACAAGAAAAGACACGACTTGGCAAAACGGCCACATGTATATATATACTATTCCCTCCGATTCATATTATTTGCCGCTCAAACGGATGCATCTGGACATATTTTAGTACAAGATACGTCTGTTTGAGATCGGATGGAGTAGTAGACACCAAGCGCACACCGTATTTAATAAGTTGTTTGGCTGTCTTGGAATGGCGACATGTCTCGCTACACACCAGTAGGATACTATGTTTGATAACGATCTTGACTAATTGTTTTTTTTGCGAGAAATCTTGACTAATTGTTGACAAGCAGACATCCAAACTAGTACGACATGATCGTGACCTATGGTTAGCATCTTACTCCTGGCATACGTGGTCGACGTACGTTGGTACTGCATGGATCAATCATGCACGCTGACGCTGGTTATGGACGGAGGACCTAACGTACGTTGTCGGTCCACTCTGACGTTGAATAAGCAACAAACTCGAGGTGGCATAAACAAACTTAATCATATACACGTTGAATAACGATGTTTTTGCAAGTTATTTTCAGCTAGCTAGCAAGCTGAAAATAACACGCACTATGTCGTTCTAGTTGCCACACTACTGGCTCAACACATACACACGTACGCGCTCAATATCAAGCGTACACACCATGTTACAATCTGGGCCAGTGCATGATTAAACGTACACACACGTCTGTACAACAGGACGTGTGTTCACTTCACTTCACTGCTCATCGAAATGGACAGCAATGGCAAAGTAGGATGGATGCATGCATGCATGCGGATTCGTTCTCTAGCCAGCAAGTACTTTCTCTAATCCTCTTTCACACATACCCTACTACCTCTGCTGTGTGTTTGCACAGTAATGTGACCAACGTGTACCTCCTCTTCTGAGTGGCGAGGGGCCGGCCAGGGCCTCTGCACTTGCCGACTCCTGCTCTATCATTGACGTTAGGAGAAAGAACTGCCATTAATTGCATGTACTGGATGCTGATCCATTTATTCCTGGGTGCCCTATTCATATTTTACTTCCGGTAACAAAGTTTCGGGCAGCAGGGGGACTGTTCGAGTAAAGTCATTTTTTTTAACACAATATAGACGCGGACGCTCATATAAACGCGCATACAGTTATCCCTATAAACACACACGCGCCCTATCGCTATGAGCACCTCCGGAGGACTAAGCCAACATATTATTTTAAGATTGACGAAGTGACCAAAGGCGTCTCGTAGTCGACGGGAACATCTTTTTCCACTGAACGCGCATCACCGGAAATCCTGAAATAAATTCAGGAATAAATGCGAGCACCAGGACTTGAACCCTACTCGTAGTCATTTTGTTATATCATTTTCTAGGCGTTCGCTAAATATCATGTGTGCTTGAAATTTTCGCGCATGTCAATCAATTCCACCGAGGCCGAAGACGGCGAGACATGACGAGTGGCAACGAGGAGCGTCGACCCCGGCGAGGCTGAGACATGGCCTCGCCGGAGATGGGGAAGGCGTTGTAAGTGGCAGAAAGCTCTGGCATCCCAGACGACGGCGATCAAGGATGTTTGATTGTTTTGATGTGCGGAGGAGGGACTGCTACTGACGAAGAACAGAAGGTCAGAAAAGGGGTTAGAGGGATGGCCTTGGGCCGCGATAACATAGCGGTGGGAGATGGTGAGAGGAGGGCGGAGCCTTAAAAGAGTTTAACTTCTCAAAAGATTCTCTTTAAGGATTTATGAAAGCACACCTAACCGAAATCGCAAAAGTTTTAGTCATTCAAACTTTTGTGGAGAGGCATCGCCTCCTCTCAAATTTGAGCAGTCGAAATGAGTTCCCAGCAAAAGATTCCTTCGCCTTCGGTTGGCCGCCTCCACGCCAACGCCTTCCTTGTTGCCCTTCACTAGTAGAAACCAGGGCTTTGGTTCGGCCAGAAAAGAGCATTAATCCCGGTTGCATTACGAACCGGGACTAATGTGAGCATTAGTCCCGGTTCGAGCGGCCAGGGCACCGTACAGGCATTAGTCCCGGTTCAAATGGGACCTTTACTCCCGGTTGGTGCCACGAACCGGGACTAAAGGGTGCGATGCCCATTAGTACCGGTTCGTGGCACCAACCGGTACTAAAGGTTAGACCTTTAGTCCCGGTTCGAGCCACCAACCGGTACTAATGGGGTTTGAGGCATTAGTACCGGTTCATGGCACGAACCGATACTAAAGGTCCCATTTTCAAACTCTACCCCCCCCCCCCCCCCCCCGATTGCCTTTTCAGTTTTGTAAAAAGCAAAAGAAAATGATAAAAACTTCAAAAATTAAAATCCTTCCAGATGTAGTTATGTTACTACATGTACTAGTTAGGAAAATTTAAAAACTTAAATTTGAACATGTTTTGCAAAAAGTGTAGGAAAAATGTAAAACGGCTATAACTTTTGCATACGATGTCAGAAAAAAAAAGTATAATATATCAAAATGTTCAGCACGAAAATCCGCATGCGATTTTGACCGCCTACGGCCTGTTTACAAAATTTCAGAATCCTCAAATTCGAAAAGGAAAAAAAGTTATGCTCAAATTTCTGTTTTTTTTATTTTTGTTAAATCTGGTCAAACTATGGTCAAACTACTTATTCAAGAAGTATTAGTGTTACTAAATAATTATTCAAGAATATTAGTGTTACTAAATAATTATTTCAGTTTTTTTGAATTTTGGTCAAATCTGGTCAAATTGTGGTCAAACTAATTATTCAAGAAATATTAGTGTTACTAAATAATTATTTCAGTTTTTTTGAATTTTGGCAAATCTGGTCAAACTGTGGTCAAACTATGGTCAAACTACTTATTCAAGAAATATTAGTCTAAATAATTATTGTTTTTTAGAACAATAGTTTCAAACTCAAACAGTGAAATGTGTGACTTCATGCTCAAGCTAAATTCCTGAGGGTTAATAGGATTGACATCTTACTATTGTCAGGAAAACGGCAAGTGCAGACTTGGATACGAGGAAGAATAGAACCCAGAAGTTAAGCATGCTCAGGCTGGAGTAGTGAGAGGATGGGTGACCGTCCGAAAAGTTCGATGATTTGGAATGATGAGGGGTGATTAGAGATTAGAGGTTAAATTGAGAGTGATGAGGGGTGATTAGAGATTAGAGGTTAAAATAATTCAGAAATTTGAAAATAAAAAAAATTCAAAAAAAATCATAAAATTTTCTTTAGTACCGGTTGGTGTCCCACGTGGAGGGCCTAAAGGGGGAGGCTTTAGTAACGACCCTTTAGTCCCGGTTCCAGAACCGGGACTAAAGGCCCTTTTTCTACGAGTGCTTGGCGGCCACCATGCTTGCCCGCCTACCTCCCACCCCACTTCGATTCGTTCGCCGGGCGACGCCACCGTCGCTGAAATCGACGCATCTAGCCACCGCAGCAGCCGCCATGAGAGGGCCACTGCAGTCGTTGAAAAAAAAAACACTTACGAAATTTTACGTTTGACCCCCCGATCAGGTCTAACGTGCATTTAGTTTGGGTCCACGGATGCCTACTGCACACAAACGTACGTGCATGGGCACATTTATGATTTATCTGCCGTGGTACACGAAACTAAATGTGTTCAGACCGGAGTCGCAGTGCCCAGAAGAACTGACACCCGTTGCGCTGCAGGAAAGCTGGAGGCCAGTGCTCCACCTACTACGCCATATACGCGAATTCACTCGTAGACGATGGAGTCCACGCGCCCACAAATCCTCCTTGCCAAACCCAAACCAGGAGGGCCACGCGCATGGACATGGTCCAACACGGTGAGGGCTTTTCCTGCAGGGAGGGATCACGGTGAAATCCACAAGATCAGGCCAGTAGTAAAAGGCGCAGCTAGATCCATAAGAGTTTCACATGACCGGTTTGATCAACCATCAGATGAATATGTGTAGAACACAACAAATTCATTTACCGGTGACAACTGATGGCCGTACGTACGTACGCGCCGTCCTGGCGTAAGATGTGTCGGCCGGTGATGTGAGTCTGTGAGTGGTAGGAAACGCAACGGGGTAAGTAATTGCATGCATGCATGGCGTCTTAATTTGTTTGTCCATTCCCCTGGCCTGATTACACGGTAAATAAGTGCTACGGGGACGAGATAAAATGGGTGGCATGCATGTGAGTCGACCGACCATGTACGCGTGGAGCCAAAGGTAAAATTAACCTGGCCAGCCAGCTTAGGCTTTTGCGCGTGTACGGATAGCAGATCGGTCGAGCAACTCCTGCGTGCATGCACGTGATTTGTGAAGATTAACCGCCGACGTAATCCTGCGTCATACTCTTGGTTAGATCTACGTACTGCTTTGTCTTCTTCCACCGGGGTATGTAGCACCTACGTATGCATGTCTCCGCAGTGCATCCCATCGATCTGGGTGTTTATTTAAATTTAAAATGGTGTTTTGCTCAGATCTCTGAGTGAACATGAATGACGGTGGGTTAATTAACTATGTGCATTGTGTACGTTGACGTAAGAGCATTTCAGTACTTGATTTTTCTGTGAAGCCATATCTTGTATTAAACGAGTCAAAGCCTTACACGAACACTACTCTTTTTTTTAGTTGACACAAACACCCTCTTGCCTTCATATAAATTAGCTAAAAAAAATCGGATTCATAAATGTATAACCAAGATATATTGTAAATATTTGCAACGCAGGCCATCTGCCAATTGCATAACAAATAAATATTCCGATTCTTCACCCTCTATATATCTTACTCATAACTGAAATTTTATACCGAACAACATAATCTCTACTAGCAGTACTCATTTTATCCCACTGTAAAAAGAAGGTGGACTTTAGCCTCTAATCAGTCCAACCAAAGAATCTTTACCCCTTGTGACAGGGTCACTTGTCTACACAATTAACAATTGAGCAGGAGCAAAACATCCCAAAGCCAGGGCAGGCCAGATGAATATAACCACCTGCCTACCTAGCTAGATAGATGTTCCAAGCCCACCGAATCCGTTGAACGCACCCACAAAGGACAGGGAATCCAGCAGGAGTACTGCTTTTATCTCACTATAAAACTAAACCTTTTAGCTGCCAGATGCTTAGCAGTGCCAACATCACCCACAGTCACTGTCGCATCATGCATGATAGCACATGAGATCCCCGGCCATGTGGGCCACGCGGTCGTCGCAATAAAGTTGTACACATCACATGCAACTGCCAAACAAGCAGCCACGACATGTATTGTTGTGAACCCGCAAAAAAAAAAGTATTGTTGTGAGCAAGGTCAGGGTCAGCACCACCGGCCATGACCGATCGAGGCCGGGCCAGGCTAGGCCAACCGATTTAAAGGCGATGGATGGTCGAGCTTGACATGCCAACGTATGTGTGCTAGGTCAGCTGGTACCGTGTAACAATCATTCATACGTGTAATCTCAATGCCTTACTCTGTGTGTGTTATTTCCTTCGTTTTCTATATGTATAACTCATATGTAGTAATTTACACAAAGAGGGGTGACGCACGCGGGTGTCTTTCATCCTCCTTAAGAAAAGTCTCCTTCCTCCTCCCGCCGGCGGCGCCGCTGATCCGTCCCAACTCCGATGGCGTTTTTGGGACGTGGAGGTGCGAAGTGTTGGAATATTAGGCAAGTTCATGATTAATTCCAGTAAATAATTCATGACTAGAAGAGATACTAGCATGCAATAATCTAGCAAACTAGAAGAACAGCAAGACATGCATAACAGCAGCAAACACGTAACAATAGCTGTAGAAACAGACATGAACAGAGGGTGTTGGACGTACTGATCGTTAGCTATTATGGGTGCGACAGTGTTGATGATGATGTTGGCGAGGATCTGCTGCTGACGGCGATGAATACGACGATGAGTAGCACCGCCCGACTTGGACGGAAGACGACCCGTGATGACGAATTTGAGCAGTCGCGCACAGCGCTTCCCAAAAACCTAATTCGTCCTCTCCCGGTGCAGGATCGCAAAGACGAACGGTTCCGGAGACCTGCTCTCCCACGCGCCGATGCACGCCGGCGTTTGGGATGGAGTAGACTACGACGGTGGCGCAAGTTGTGAGATGAGGCAAAACCCTAGGTGTTTTCGGTGTGTCTCTGGCCGCAGCCGGTAGCTGTATATATATATTAGGACTAGAGGCGGTATTGTGTCGCGATCACAATCCCAAACCGACTCGGTTTCTAATTTGTATACTTACCGGACAAGAAATCAAAAACTTGTTTGCCAAGACATAAAAATAAAACGGCAAAAGGAAGCTGCGCTCCTGCAAGGAGACGGACTGGATTTCGGCGGACCATTCACGCGCATGTCGCATGTACGCCCCGCCCCGCCCAGGCAAGGCGAGGCGAGGCGAGCGAGCGCGCGCGTGTGGTTTTCCCTTTTTCTTCTCACACACCACTTAGAGTGGTGGAGAGAACCCACTATATAAAGAGGTCCAACTCTTCTTCAACTTTTGAGGTGGGACTAAACTTAGCACCACCACTTGCCATTTTACACATGGGCTTTGAGATTTCAGAAATTGCTATGGGCCTAGCCCATTAATTCTAACACGAAGGATCTCGGCCCCCGCCGGTGGGAGGGATCCGGTTCTCGTTTTTGCTACGCTTAATGTCTTGGTTGGGGCTGTGTGGCGGTGACGATGTCCCTCAATAGGAATAATGTCTCCCACGTCCAATCCCGTCCCGATGGTGTGAATAGCGTCGTCGAAGGATGCGTGGAGATGTGTCTCCGTCAGATCTCGTGGGATTCGGTCGGTGGTAGTATTCGATGGATATATTTGGATCTAGTTTCTGTTCGTCTTCGTTCGCATGGTTACAGGTTTGATCTTTCGGATCTACAACTCGCTTCATCGGTAATGGTTACTGCTCTGGTGCGCTAGTCCTTTAGGGCTCGAGCATGACGACTTCTCGACTGTCTACTACAATAAGGTTTGCCCGGCTTTAGTGCGGGAGGGGTGATGATGGCGGCGCGCCTTCGCCTCGCTCCAGCGCTTGCAGTCGTCACTAGATGGTTTTTGGACCTGATTATATTTTTTTTTTACCTTTAGTGTTCTATATGTACCGCCATGATTTATAAATGTATTGAAAAAAAATCTCGCAACAAAAAGACTCATACGTATTGCGCGTTTGTACTAGTCACCACGTGTTTAAATACTTGTCAGTTTGTTAACAAATGTACCGATAGTTACATCTCCCCCTGGCAGGATAGATACTATGCTCGACCGATGACGACGCTGACTGATCGTCGACACGCAGACAGCCGAAATTACGGCATGATTATGACCTACGTGGCGTCTTCGCGAACCTCGCGTCCTGGACATACGCTGTTGGCTTCATCGACGAATCAATCATGCATGCATGCATGCGTGGTTACCGTGGGTGGAGGACCTAACGTACGTTGCCGGTCCACTGCACGACGATGAACAAGCAACAAACTTCAGCTGGCTCGAACAAACTTAATCATGTACATGTACGCCTAGCGTACTAGCATGATTTTCGTAGCCAAGAACAACGACACGCACTAGCCTTCATACACACACAGCGAGCGTACACACGATGCATGTTACACCGTGGGCCATGGCATGATTACACGCACTCGCACACATCTGTACAAGGGCAGGGTCGACGTGACGGCAATGGCAAAAAGCTGCATGGTTGCATGCATGCATGAAGATTCGTTCCCCAACCCCGTTCCGTTTCACATTCGCCGGAGGGACTACCCTACTGGCTTAGCTCTGCTTTGTGTGTGCACAGTAATGAGAGGACGTACGTGTTAGTCTCCTTCGGATCGCCGAGGGACCCGGGACGGGCCTCTGCACTTGCCGACTACTGTACGTACTCCCTCTGTCAGTGTACTTCCAACTTTGTTGAAGGGTTAAATTATCTTAACGTTTGACCGAGTTTATGAAAAATATATCAATGTTTGTGAAACCAAATAGGTATATAATTAAAATATATTTTATCATGAATCTAATGCTACTAATTTGATGGCATAAATGTCCGTGCATTATTATATAAATACGGTCAAACATAAAAATGTTTGACTTTCCAACAACACTATTCAAAGGACGAAGGGAGTACGTGAGAAGGATGCACACTAGCTCCATGGATGAGGATCCATTTATTGTTGAAGGGCCCCAATGGTTATTTTACCAACCACTAGTGTTTAATTCTGACCTTGATCGACCTGCAGCGGGACAGTCAAACGCAGTCATTTTATTTACAATTTTTTGGTGTGTCTAAGTCTCGATGGACTGAAGCAAGCCTCAATCAAGTGACCTACAGTAGTATATTAGAAGAAAAAAGAAAAATCCGAAAAGAATTTTTTTCGTACGAATCTCCACGCTGGATCAAAGCAATATAACATCGACTGAGACATAAGAAAATCTCAGTCGACAGATAACAAATTCTCACTCCACCAAGACTTAGCAAAACTGTTTTTTTTATCTGTGTATACCCATGGAGTTTCATGCGTTTTGGTTGGAGCGTGTCACCCATGTGTTTTTTCTTTCCTGTGCATACCATCAAATTGGCATGTCAATCTTCTTGCGCTTAAACGTGATACAGTTGGGTGGTTCGATTCAATGGAGGAGGCACATGAACGTGGACCTGTCCTCAATGCTCATGGATAGTGGAAAGTGACCAGACATTCCCCTCCCCCTAGCCATATATAGCCCATATTTGTTCATCCAGTCTCCCATCTATAATTTGTTTTTTTAGGGGACCATCTATAATTTGGTTGTTAGATATGAATTCTACCACTTCGTTTGAATTCTACCACAGAGAATGGAAGGGAACCAATCCTTCTATTTTGGTCAGGGTTATATATTCCAGCACAGGATCATACAAATTGATGGAAGGGAACAAATCCTTCTATTTTGGTCAGGGTTATATATTCCAGCACGCGATTATACAAATTGATGGAAGGGAACTAATCCATCTATAATTTGGTTGTTAGGGATATATTCCAGCACATGTTTGAAAATGGTTACCATATTCTCTAGCTGAGCTTAAAACATGAGTGTTGTAGCATGCATGCATTAGGCTAAATCTAACGGAAACACTAAAAATCTAACCTCAGATTTTTAGGCGTGGCAAATTTGATGTATTTCATGGCAATTTATATTGGTGCGATGATGACAAATTTAGTTTGCAAGCACGGTAAATTTCAGACAAAAAAATTGAACTGGGACAAATTTGTCACACTCCATTCCCAACACGGAGCGCCTTTATTTTCGTATTGAACTCCGCTAGGAAGAAAAAGTTAGATCGTAGCCTTGTCGAACAACCTCATTTCTCGCTTTTGTCGATTGACTCGTGGGAACTAAACTTGTATTGCCATGCTTGAAGAACATAATTTGCCATGAAAAACATTTGATTTGCCATGGTAAAAGAATCCAACGCCAGATTTGGTGTGGAGTCTTAATTTAATCATGGCTGAGTCGAGTCGACCAGTTATGTGCAAAACACTATAATTTAGCTATTTGTGCAAAATTTGGACAGAAAACAAAAATTTGAAATTTAAAGTTTTTTACGGACTAATAAGATGGCCTTTGAGATGGTATTTGTCTATCAATTTTTACGACAAAATATGAATTAGTATATAGATCCGGGAGAGATACAGTTGTGCATATTGGCTGCTTTCGAGAGTCGCATGCTCCCGTGCTCCCACGCCACATGGGCCATTGGATTGGAGATTCAACGGACATGGCCTCAGCCTGACAGATTGATAAACCACCCCCCAGGAGCCTCGTAATTGACACAAATCCAACGGCCTAGGCGTCCCGGGAGCACATACATACTGTTTTCTAGTATGAACGACCTAGAAAATAACTTAAACTCTAAAAAGAAATGGATCTAGGACGGCGAAGGGACCTGCTAGAATCGGGCAAGGCAATCTTGGGGAGACGACGTTGAATCCTTGATCGACAAGTTGCACCGACGTTTACATCTTGTCGATGATATGTCTTGCCGTGCGTCGAGCAATGCCTGGAGTATACCATGACATGACCGTAGAACACATGGTCAATTTGGATTTATGCTAAGTTTTGAATCTCGGCTGGTCGAGATCATTTCAACGTATCGGTCGATTTTCAAAAGTGCAACGTTGTTTAGTGAAAAGTTTAACTTGTATCTTTTCAGGCAGGTAAATTTTCAAAACAAAAAAAAACCTGTAAGTTGCACCTTTTACTACATCAAAGTAGCATTTTCTAGAAGCCGGCCGGTTGGGGATCAGCAAAAACCAAATGTTGTCGAGGAGAAAGTAGCTCCCCAATCTTTTTATTCAGAATCAAAATTAGCTACAGCCTTGAAGAAAAATCAAGTGAAATCGTGTGCGAGGGAGGGGAGGGGAGGCATGATTCGGTTGCGACTCAACGTCGCGCTTTAGGAGGCCACCACGTCGATTCACATGCATGATCGATGGATGGATGCATCCACACTGCTCGATCGATCCACGGATCGTCGTAGGCGTCACGCACCAGAAAACGACCTGTGCACTGCCGCCTCTGCTCTGCTCTCCCGGCGGGCTCACGCCCCAAAACTCGAATTTTTATCGCGGCCTCCTTCCTCCCTCCCTGCCGGGGAGGGGGCCATGGCAACGGCGGATCAGCGGCCACAAACGGCGTCCCCTCGCCCGTTTCCAGCCATTCTCAGCAGCTACTAGCAGAAGTAAAATCCCCACCCACCGGTCCACCACCTCATCGCCTCACCCTCCCATCCACGCCCTTCTTTATTCCGCCTCACCCTCACATGCCATTGCCAACCTCCCACTGCTACGCCTGCTGCCGCCTCCCACTCCCCTCCTTCCTCCCCACTCCACTCCACGCGCAGCCGGCCGGGCCGGGTCAACCGACCAGCTGACCTGCCGCTCCGGCTCGAATCGGACGAGCTTCCCCTGCCATTCCCATGTCGCCCCTCTCTCGGTGCTGGAGGACTGACTGCTAATTAGTTGGTTGGTTCGCGAGCTTACGCGGCAATGGAGCGCAGGAGGCGCGGCGGCGGCGGCGCTGGGGCTGGTGGCGACATGGTGAAGTATGGCTTATTGCTGGTGGTGCTCGCGCTTGGTGGCCGTGGGGTCACCGGGCTGGACGCGGACGGGGAGCTGCTCATGGCCTTCCGGCGCGCGGTCACCGCGGACCCGCTCGGCGCGCTCCGCAGCTGGAGCTACTCCGACGACTCCGCCTGCGCCTGGAACGGCGTCATCTGCAACGGCTTCCCGCAGCAGCAGGCATCCACGGTCAACCTCACCTCCGCCTCCTCCGACGGAAACGGGAACTTCAGCACGCTCGCCGGCGGCAGGGCGAACGGCACGCTGCTGGGCCTCAACGCGTCCATGGCGGCGGCCACGGTGTCGCGGGTCATCGGCCTCGTCCTCCCCGGCGCGCAGCTCTCCGGCTCGCTCCCCGCCGAGCTGGCCCGCGTCGAGCACCTGCGCCACCTCGACCTCTCCGGGAACGGCCTCAACGGGACCCTCCCCGCCGCGCTGCTGCTCAACGCCACCGAGCTCCGCGTGCTCTCGCTCGCCGGCAACGACCTCTCCGGCGCGCTCCCGGACGCGTCCTACGCGCGGGCGCTCCAGGAGCTCAACCTCTCCGACAACGCGCTCGCCGGCTGGCTCCCTGCTTCGCTCCTCAGGGCGCCTGGCCTCGCCGTGCTGGGCCTCGCCAACAACTACCTCGCCGGCGAGCTCCCCGCTGGCGGGGTCGGCGGGCTGCAGGTCGTGGACCTGAGCAGCAACTACTTCAGGGGCCAACTCCCGGCGGACTTCGGCGGGACGCAGCTCAGGTTCCTCAACGTGTCGTCCAACAGCCTCACCGGCGCGCTCCCGGCCGAGCTGTCCGACGTCGTGCCAGTCAACACCACGGTGGATCTGTCCAACAATAACTTCACCGGCGCGGTCCCGCCGGCCGAGCCCTTCGCCGCGCAGCCGGCGTCGGCGTACGAGGGCAACCCGGGGCTGTGCGGCCCGCCGCTGAAGCACGCGTGCTCCATCCCGTCGTCGCTCTCCAACCCGCCCAACGCCACCGACTCGCCGCCGGCCTTCGCGGCCATCCCCAAGAGCGCCGCCCGGGCGCCGCCGGGCTCCCCCGAGGCCCAGGCCCCGCGCGGCGGGCAGGGGAAGCTCAAACCGCTGGTGATCCTCGCCATCGTGGCCGGTGACCTCGCCGGCGTGGGGCTCCTCTTCATGCTCTTCATGTACGTCTACCACATCAGGAAGAAGCGGCGGCAGCGGCGGGAGGAGAACCCGACGGCGCAGCAGCACAAGAGCATCGGCGGCGGAGCCAAGGCATTGAGCGTCGCCGGAGCCAAAGAAGACAAGGCAGCCAGCTCAATGGCATGCTGCATTGGCGGCGGCAAGAACGACGGCTCGGACAGCTCCGACTGCTCGGCATCGTCATCCGACGCGGCCTCCGACGACGGCGGCGGCGAGGACCCCAAGAAGAGAGCGGGGAGCTACATCGGCTGGGGCACCCCGCAGCACCACAGCAAGAACAAGCACGAGCGGCAGCAGCAGCAGCCCCCCGCACCGGCGACGCTGGTGACGGTGGACGGCGGCGACGGCGAGCTGGAGATGGAGACGCTGCTCAAGGCGTCGGCCTACATCCTGGGCGCCACCGGGTCGAGCATCGTGTACAAGGCCGTGCTCGCGGACGGCACGGCGCTGGCCGTCCGGCGCATCGGCGAGAGCGGCGGCGCCGACAAGCTCAAGGACTTCGAGGCGCAGGTGCGCGCCGTCGCCCGGTTCCGGCACCCCAACATCCTCCGGCTCCGGGGCTTCTACTGGGGCGCCGACGAGAAGCTCCTCATCCACGACTACGCCGCCAACGGCAGCCTCGCCAACATCGCCTTCACCCGTAAGTCCTGCCCGACTCCATTGCTACAAGTAAAAGATTTATTTTTTCTTGTTTTTTCCGATGACCATGATGAAATTCCATTGTTGCAAACTTAATTTCCATGAAATATGTTACTCCTGAAATTTCATAGACTAGTATTTTATCCGCCTGCAATTTGGTCAACTCTCTGTAGTACTGGTGACTACCTTAACTGCATGATCCATTTGCTCCTAAAAGTTTCAGGCCGCAACGGCGTCAGTCCTTGGCAAAGGTGGCGCCTTTAGCCATAAGTACTGCTGTAATACACCTTCAATGTACAAATTAGTACAGATGTAAATCAATTGGCAGTGGACAACGGTCATAATTCACCATAATTTGGCACTAATGGCCCAAAATCAGTTGCCACTTTTAGCAGTAACTCTTTCTTGATTGTTGCTATGAGTACACTTTTATCTTTTTAAACTTGACTACCTGTAGTACTCTTGCTTTGGTACTGTAGTCCTACACTCCGGTCTTCACTTGCAAATTCCGGCATGCAGCAGCCATTGATGTTCATGTGTTTGATTTTGGCAAATTAAGATGGCTTTTGATTCATCTCTGGACAAAAAGTAGAGCAGCTATTGATTGATTTTCATGTGTTTGATTGCAGGGCGGTTCGGCGCGTCGTCGCCGATGCACCTGAACCTGGAGGCGCGGCTGCGGATCGCGCGCGGGGTGGCGCGGGGGCTGGCATTCATCCACGACAAGAAGGGCGTGCACGGCAACGTGAAGCCGAGCAACATCCTGCTCGGCGCCGACATGGAGCCGCTGGTGGGCGACCTGGGGCTGGACCGGCTGGTGTCCGGCGAGAGCGCGGCCGGCCGGGGCGGCGGCGGCGCGTCTGCGCGGCTGTTCGGGAGCAAGCGCTCCATGCACTCCACCAGCAGCCTGCCGGACCTGTCCCAGATGCCGGGCGGCGCGGGGGCCGGGCCCGGGGCCAGCCCGTCGGCGTCGGCCCCGCCGCCGTACCAGGCGCCCGAGTGCCTCAAGAGCCTGCGGCCCAACGCCAAGTGGGACGTCTACTCCTTCGGCATGGTGCTCCTGGAGCTGCTCTCGGGGCGCGTCTACTCGGAGGTGGAGCTCTGCCAGTGGCACGCGGGCGCCGCCGGCGCCGTCGACGACCAGCGCGGCCGCGTGCTGCGGATGGCCGACCCCACGCTCCGCGGCGAGGCCGCCGACGCCGGCAGCGAGGACGCGCTGCTCGGCTGCTTCCGGCTCGCCTTCGCCTGCTGCGCCATGGCGCCCGGCAAGCGGCCCGCCATGCGGGACGCCGCCGCGCTCCTCGACAGGATCCCGGTGCCCTCCTCCGCATCCACCTCCGCCGTTGAAACTCCTCCTTACTGATTGTCCGCCAATAAATTGTAGGATAGCAGTGCAACTTGGATGATCTTCACCACTGATGGCGACCTTGCCGTGCTACTCTCTGTAGATTTGCTGCCACTAATTTTTGATCTTCATGTGATTAACCGACCCCTTTTTTCAAGCTTGCGGTTTCATGCTCTGCTCTGCTCTGATTGAAATGCCATTGTTACGACGCGAGATTGCTGTTTGTTGCAACAACTGTTCAGTGGTGCCATGGCTGATGGCCCTTGGAATTGGAAGAAACTTTCTCTGTGCTTCTTTTTTTAGTTTAGATTTAGAGAAGGGAAGCGACTTTATTTTTCTTGATCGTGGGGAGAAAGGAAGCAACTTTGTGTTGGGTGATGCAGAGTTGATTGTCTAGAGCACATAAACCGGGAGCCGTGTCTTCTGCACTTTACCTCGAATCAGATGCCAAGTGGCCTGGATAACCCATGTGGCCAAGAGTGATTAGAGGAAGATGAGTACTGATCCAGTGTACTCTACTCCCTTCAGAGCATGGTTCAGCTGCTGGCTATACGATGTTGACACGTCATCTATAGCCAAGCTTATAGCCGGCGAGTATAATAATTGGATGTAAATAAGTACTACTTTATTGATCTATGACCCACCTTCCTCTCTGACAAAGTGTCTAAGAGCACGTGCTACAGCTGGCTGTTAGTTAGGGCATCTTCAATGATTGTAAGATAGTTGTTGGTATGCTTTGCCACATAGGATTTTTGATGATGTGTTATACAATAAATAAGGAAAGAGAAGAAGGTTGTATGTATATGAACCAACACCCCTTGCACAAGCTCCAATGTAGAATGAGAGAGCAACTTATTTATTATCTCACATCCTATTGGGCAAACTAGATACAACCCATTGGAGTTGTTGTATGTTAAGGTGTTGGTTGATGACATGGCATATTTACCAACAAGCTAATATACAAACGGTTGGAGATGCCCTTACTAGTCCGCTTCTCCTCTCTCTCCTCTTCCCTCTCTTCCAACTCAGCACAAATATACTATTTTAAGTCTTAAGCCCGCCTACGTCATCCTATTATACTTGCTCTCACTTGATCCACACATGGTGACAATGGATGTTGAGAGCAACCTGTCCACTCCCATGTTCTCTTCGTTTTCCCAAGAATCCTCAACATTTATGGTATGGCAGGAATACATGTTCTCTTCTTTTTCCAAAGAATCTTCAGCATTTGTGGTATGACAGGAAACGGTCGAAACTACGGGATAAATTCTAAGAGCATCTCCGGCCGTTGGCCCCCCAGGGGGCGCATAAAATCGCCGCCTGGTGGCGAGCCGGCGTAAAAAAGGGCCTGGGGGCGAGTTGGTCCCCAGTCGCCGGCCCCAAGGCCGCCCCCAGATGCGTCTAATTTAAAAAAAAACGTTCGGCGAAGTTCGGTTAAACACGGCTAAATTTCGGCAAACTTTGGCATATATTGACATGTTCGCGACGCGGTACATAGCAAATATAACTAAAAAAAAGAAATCGCTGAACGCCGAGTAGTCGCCGTCGTCGCCGCCATCCTCGCCGCCGTCGTCGTCGTCGGCCTTCTCCTCCTTGACGCGGCCGTCCCTGGTGGAGCCCTGACCGGCGTCGCCAACGTGGGCTGGTGGCGGCGGCGCGTCGTCGTCGTCGCTGTCTTCGATGACGACGACTCCTCCTTCGTCGCGGCCCCGGCGGCGCTGCTCGAACCGCTGCAGGGCGGCGCACTGGCACTCCCTCGCCATCTTCAGGGAGTCCTTGCGCGCCCATTCCAGGGCCGCGTCGTCGTCGAGCTCCACGTCGCCGTGCTCCGTCTTCACTGGCGCGAGCCCCGGCTCCGTCTTTGGCTTGACGAAGCGCGGAGGAGCCGACGAGGAGGCGCGCCGGCCGCCGTCGTTGATGACGATGCCGGCGCGGCGAGTGCGCCGGCCGAGCGGCGTCTCCGTCGCGGGCTCGTCCTTGACGCCGAGCAGCGCCAGAGAGCCGGAGGAGTGGGACGAAGAGTGCGAGGAGAAGCCGAACCTCCTGGGCATCCATTGCCCGGCGCGTCGGTGGTGGGCCTAGGCGGCCGCCCTCACCGGGGGAGGGTACGCCAGCGGCGGGTTGTTGCCGCCCTCAAGGTGCGTCAGCACGCCCTCGAGCGTGCGGCCGGGGACGCCCCACCAAAGGTGGCGCCCCTCGCTGTTTATCGTGCCGCCCACCACCAACGCCCCGTTGGTGGACGCCAGCCTCTGCTGCTGACGGCACTCGAAGTACGCCGTCCAAGCCACGTGGTTGTCGGTGGCGTACTGGGGCAGGGCGAGCTGCTCGTCGGTGAGGGAGGAGCGCACGATCTCTACCTCGGCGGCAAAGTAGTTGGGGCGCGCCACGGCGTCGGGCAACGGGGAATGGGTACTCCCCCGTTGCTGAGCCTCCACCCCGTCGGTCCGGCGCGCATGTCCGGCGGCGCCAGGATGTTGGCCTTGAACAGGAGCCACGACTCCTGTTCGCGGAGAGAGCGGCGGCCGAAGCCGTTGGCCGCCGCCTTGTTGCCGGGGAAACGTTCGGCCATCAGGAGAGGGAGAGGGAGGGCTCGGCGTCGGCGCACGGGAGAGGGAGAGGGAGGGCTCGGCGGCGGCACAGGCACTACAAAAAAAAGACACATCCGTGACATTTTGGGCCGAACGAATTTTTTTCCTGTCATACATATGACACTTCTATGATGATAATTGTGACAAAACCCGGTATCATCATAGATGTGGTGGGCTCCTACTTCTATGACAAAAAATCATGACAGAAAATGGGCTTTTCATCCTGGGCGGGCCGGAGACGCAGCTGCATGACATTCTTTGGGCCGTCCATGACGGAAAAAACCGTGGTAGAAGCGAGGGGGGGGGGGGGAATTTCGGGGAGTTTCCGGTTCGGTGGGAGGTCGGGGGCCGAGCGATGCGCGATGCGCGTTTCTCTCGTACACGTACGCGCGTGTGTGCGAGGCGTTGGCTCTAACTGAACCCGAGCGAGGCGTTGGGCTCTAACTGAACCCGAGTGATTGCACTGCAGGCTACGCGTTACTGAACCCGAGCGATCGATCGATGACTGTTAACTGAACCCGATCGAGCGATTCCTTCGTTACTGCTGCTAACTGAAGCCGATCGATTGGATGAACAGTGGGCGTTGCGGGGGGGGGGGGGGGGGTGGATGAACAGTGAGCGGTGGCGTTGCCTCTGGATGAATAGGACCCCGTGGTGTGGGGGGCTGGATGAACAGTAGACGGTGGAGGGGTGCCTGTGGAGGGGTGGTTGAACAGGACCCCGTGGTGTGGAGGGCTGGATGAACAGTAGACAGTGGAGGGGTGGTTGAACAGGACGCCGTGGTGTGGAGGGCTGGATGAACAGTAGACAGTGGAGGGGTGGTTGAACAGTAGCCGGTGGAGTAACGCACGGTGGAGGCTGGATGAACAGGAGCCCGTGGAGGCTGGAGGAGGTCGACGGTAGCCCGTGGAGGCTGGAGGAGGTCGACGGTGGAGATGAACAGTATCCCGTGGAGTCCCGTTTTGCGGTACGCCACACCCCTTCCGATCAACAGAACCCCCGTTTCGACCGTAGCGCTCCAACACAAGTCCGTTTCCTCCGTTTTGCGGTGCGCCACACCCCTCCCAATCAACAGGACCCCCGTTTCGACCGTAGGAGGTCCGTTTCCTCCGTTTTGCGGTACGCCAGACCCCTCCCGATGAACAGGATCCCGTTTCGAACGTGGCCGGTCGAACACAAGGCCGTTTCCTCCGTTTTGCGGTACGCCAGGCCTCGTTTCCATCGCTTGTTCTGTCCAAGCCCTCCCCATGAACACGACCACGCATTCCGTTCCGACCCAGCCGGTTGGCTCCACGCGTTCCGTTGCCTCCCGATGAACACGACGCATTCCGTTGCCTCCCCATGAACACGACGCATTCCGTTGCCTCCCCATGAACACGACGATGACGCTGTTTCTCCGTTCCGACCCAACCATGTACACGAGCCCTGGCCGTACGTATGCGCGAGTAGGCGTTCGAGACCCTGCCCGTATGTACGTACGTGGCCGCATTTTCTTTCTTGCACCGTGGCCGCTGTACGTACGTGTACATGCTACGTGCGCGCCTCTACTACGACACGTGCGCGCCTCTACATCGACCAGTATATATGTACGTACACGTTCGCGACCAGAATGACAACGCTACGTACGCTTCGACCGGGTGGGTCCCGACTGTCAGGCACTTCCTTGCTTGCGAAGATGTAGCTGGTGGGTCGCAGCAGTCAGGGGGGCGAATCGTTTTTTTGCCCGGACGCACTTCCTTGCGTGCGAAGGTGTAGCTGCTGGGTCCCAGCAGTCAGGGGGGGAATCATTTTGTTTTTTTTTGCCCGGACGCACTTCCTTGCGTGCGAAGATGTAGCTGGTGGGTCCCAGCAGTCAAGGGGGGTGAATCGTTTTTTTTCGGACGCACTTCCTTGCGTGCGAAGATGTAGCTGGTGGGTCCCAGCAGTCAGGGGGAAACGTTTTTTTCGCGAAATACGGTTGCCCGTCCGATGGGTCCCCGCTGTCAGGTGGAGGAATAATTATTTTGCGCGTAATAAGGAGGCACTTCCTTTCTGCGGCCGTGGACCCAGCTGTCAGCCTCTCCATGTACAGTCCACGTCCGATGGAAGCCGTTCCTTGACCACGTTGACCACGCCACGCCGAGAGCACCAGGCCGGTGGACGACGGCGAGGCCTAGGAAGGGGACGACGCGGAGCCGGGGAAGACGCGGCAATGGATGCCCACGCGTAGAGGAGTATGAGGGTTCACTCGTTCGGCTGCGGTGTGAGGCTGCCGTCGCCGCAGAATAACAGGGGGTGTGGGCGCGTAGAGGGATGGCCTTGCCAGCGGTGGGAGTAGTAGGGGGCGGTGAGGCCTCCGCGGCATCACAGCCGGCCACGGGCGGCAGGAGCAGGCGGACGACAGGCGCTGCTTTGGGCGGCTGGAGCAAGAAGACCAGAGGTTGAAGCACTACGGCCGTTGGATGGACATCGTACGGTCACTGGATCTAGAATCGTTCATATATTGACTAAAGTTGACAAAGGCCTCCGTCCCAGTCAACTTAGTAGGCCCACAAGTCAGCCTCCCACCAAGGTGGGTCCCAGCTAGCAGGAGGTATTCATTTTTTTGTGCGTAATAATGAGGCACTTCCGGTGGGTCCGAGCTGACAGCGGGGGAACGTTTTTTTCGCGAAATACGGTGGCCCGTCCTGTGGGTCCCAACAGTCAGGGGAAAACGATTTTTTTCGCGAAATACTGGTGGCCCGTTCGGTGGGTCCCTGCTGTCAGGTGGAGGAATAATTATTTTCCGCGTAATAAGGAGGCACTTCCTTGCGGCTGCCGTGGACCCAGCTGTCAGCCTCTCCACGTACAGTACTCTTTCGATGGAAGTCGGTCGTTGACCACATTGACCACGCCGCGCCGAGAGCACCACGGCGGTGGACGACGGCGAGGCCTAGGAAGGGGACGACGCGGAGCCGGGGAAGACGCGGCAGTGGAAGCCCGCGCGGAGAGGAGTACGAGGGTTCACCGGTTCGGCTGCGGTGTAAGGCTGTCGTCGCCGCAGAATAACAGGGGGTGTGGGTGAGTAGAGGGATGCCCTGGCTAGCGGTGGGAATAGTAGGGGGCGCTGAGGCCTGCGCGGCAGCACAGCCGACCACGGGAGGCGGGAGTAGGCGGTCCCGCCGGCGCTGCTTTGGCGGCTGGAGCAAGAAGATCAGAGATTGAATAAACACGACGGCCGTTGGATTGACATCCAACGGTTACGTCTGCTAGAATCGTTTGTTGACGTATATAATAACTAAATTTTTTTTGCATACGCGTCAACTAAACAGGCCCACAAGTCAGACCACTCCCTCTTTTTTTTAATAATTTATATATAGCTCATGGCAACTTCTTATGCAATTTATTGCAGTCGTTATTTTTGGTTGGCCAGGGCCAATTTCGCATATTTCTGTGGGTTCCAAACTATTTTTAATACCGAAATGTCGAGCCAGATTTAAAGTACTTTGAAGATATATTTAAATTAGGTTAATGCCCAGTGAAATAGGAATCTGAAAATGTGAAAAAATTCAGAAATTATAAAGTAATTGCCAATTTGTCATCTGTGTTTATATTTACAACCCATTTCATATTACTTTCAAGATTTGCAGGCGTCTTGAAAGAGTTGCAGCCGATCAGGGCGTAGAAAAATAAGTAGGCCTGGATTGGGTATTCTTCAGAAAAAATAAACTGGGCTCATTTTCACAAAGAAAAAATAGCTGGGCTGGTCACATGGTGAACATAAAATATAAGCCTGGGCTAGACGGGCCACAGCCCAGTTCAAACCCTGCTCCGTCTCAACAATGCCAAACAAAAAAAATACTGCTCGAGTAGCTACGTTCCAGGTGTCAGCCGATCTTGTGCTGTTCTCTTGTCTATTGACTGTATACGCTCAGAATGTCGTGGGTCCCAGATGTCAGGAAAACACTAGGAGGAAGCATTTTATTTTTCCATACGCTGACGTGGTGGGCCCCTACTGTCATCCTCTCCACGTACTTCTGCCGATTCCTGTTGTTTGTTGACCATGTTGACAACGCGAGAGCGCGGCACCGCGGCGAGCGCACCAAAGCGCGCGGAGGACGTCGGCGTTAATGATTTAGGAGACGGTGGGGCGGCGATGCGTGCGCTGAGGCGTAAGTACGTGGGAGGCGGAAGCAGGCGGCCCCGCCGGCGCTGGTTTGGTTTTGGCGGCTGGAGGAAGACATGACTGAAGAAACACGACAGACTATAAAAGCAGCAGGAGTACTTAACAACCTTAACTGAAACCAGCAGGGGCACTTAACAACCAAAGCTGAAAGCAACGTGGTCAATAAACAGGATATTCGCTTTACAGCCATGGAAAAGCATGAACATAATCTTCTGTCCTATTCTCCAAGTTGGACGGGCCTTCATTATTTGAGACCACCCATGAATAAGTATCTTTTCACCTCCAAGGGGAATTGAGTAGGTCGACATAAACATCATGTTGTGACCAAGCGCAAGTCTAACCCAACCATGGTCAGGCATCTGTATAGGAACAATAGAACTCGGCAGTTCCTGTTTCAAGAAGATCACAACTTTAAAACGGTGTATAAGCAATAGTTTATGAACAACATATATAACAGAAAACAGCTCGTACCATAAGTTTCTCGACACAGTTGGACCTGTTCAACGAGTGCAGCAGTGGCACACATATCCCACGTGGCCTTCCACCATTGAAACGCCCCACAAGGACCTCAAGACGATCAATAAAGTGTAGGAACTTGTGGATGTCGATCCAGTCAACTTCAGTGCCATTAGTAACAGCCGAGTTATTACAGAGTAACAAACGAGCAGACTGCTTAACTCTGAAAAAACCTACACGTGCCACCAATTATAAGAAAATATTAGTTAGAAGTAGCATCTTCGTGAGAGATTCGTTGCTACTTCTAAACTTAAATTGTGATTAGTTAGACAGAATAGGTGGATTAAGAAGTAATCGAGGCAACAAACTAACATGGATGAACAATTGGAACGACGTCGGGGTGGAAGATCGCAGTGAAGATGAGACCAGGTTCTGCTATTTCCATCAACATTCGTGCGCCAACTTTCAGTCCGTAACACTTGAGAAAGTTTATCCAAGTTCGGCCATAAAAAAAGCAGCGATCTTCTTGGTTCATGAACCCAACTCGGAACTTATATCCATGGCTTGTCTTCACTGTGACCATTAAACTAGTGTATTCAGTTATGGCAAGGCCGAGCATCTTGAGTACATGTGTTCTGGCAGAGAAAATAGTACACTGCAGGAAAAATAATATGAGAACACAGCATGTTCAAAAAACCCCACCCTCCCGGATAGAAAAGAGGATTCTAGGATGTGCGCGTTTCAAAATCCTGTGTTAGGATGAGAAGGAACAAGTGTGGCGTCTCGCCGAGGGCGCAGAAACCTGTAGGGTCCTCGCACTTTGGGCACTGCAAATGAAACACACTAGATTCAGTAGGAAGAAAAATGCATCAACGGCGGCGGCTGCCATCCTAGGATTACCTGCGACCAAGGGACTTAGATTTATCGGGGATGGATGAAGAATTCGTATCTGGTTCTCCATGAGAAAACCCTATGCAATCGCCGAGAGGTGGTTTTCTCTGAACAACCAGACGAGGGAGAAAGGGATTCAGGCCCAGTGAAATATTGCCGCTTCGTCCATCCAGCTTACTGCTAAAGCTGGAAGGGGGGGGGGGTTGTGATTTGACGGCTCATTGGGCATTACTGCGGCGCTACGACCGGGGTGTGTCTACCGTGAAGTTGTGCACTCTAATTTGTGCATATGGCACGTGGACCCCATTGCCGGTTGCCCCACATATCAGCGAAAGGAAGTAGAAAGACAGGAGTAACTAGTTACACATAAATATATTTTTTGACAGAGAGATACTCCCTCTGTAAAGAAATATACAAATCTTTTATATCACAGGCTCACCTTGCCGAGAAATATACTCCCTCTGCAACGCACGGGCATTATGGGGGTTCACTGAGAATATAATACTCAGATAGGCTCACAGTTCTGGACTTTGGGCCGCAGGCCGACCCTGCATGTTTGGGGGCCCATGTGTTCTACCTCAGCGCTTTTCATATTGCAAGCGATCGGTATGGCGCTGGTTTTAGATGCTGTCGCAAGGCGAATACAATAAATTGAATAAAGCATGGCAGCTGTTGGAATGAAATCGAACGACAGTTCCTAACCAGCAATCAGAGTTGCAATTCTATCAACGATATACCATGTGATAAATAATACTGTCGTACTACTTATACACACAGGACACTTGTTTCACCATGCCAGATTATTACATCAAAATCTCTCGGAGGATAGATCAGTTCGGCAGTTGCGTGCTGCTACTGAAGAATTTCAAAGTTGATTTGGACCAGCTCTCCTTGCCGAGAAAGTTCAATTTTGACATCATCCCCTACCGCAAGATATGATTTAGATTTGAACCTTGACCATCCTTTAACATCAATCATCATGCGACCATCCTTTGTACTTACGGTATATTGAGCAGGTTCATTCACACCAAGGCTGCGTATGGTAAGAGAAACTTGGCCGCGGTCGCCCGGATTGTTGAACGACTCCCTCGTTGCTCTAGGAATTCTCTATTTGCAAACAAGAAGACATACCCAAACAGTTAGATCAACACAGTGAATCATGTGAAACAACATGGAAAGAAAAAAGAACGAAGCACTTGGGCGGCCAATGCTTACCAAGAAGGTGGACATGTCGGTTTTTGTAAGGCCTTTGGTATATGAAGTGCGAACTGCGGCCCAGTCTGTTGCCGGTGCAACTGCATGGGCCGGAGCAGATGCAAGTGCAAGTGTTGGTGCAGGTGCCGAAGCCGCTGCTGCTGCCGGAGATGGTGCTCCTTGTAGAGCTGGTGCCGGTGTCGGAGCAGGTGCCGGTGTCGATGCCCGATCCTCCGGTAGATCAGACTGATCCGCTGACGCGGTCGGTGCCCAATCCTCAGCTGGATCAGACTGAGCTGCTGCCGCTGTCAGTGCTAGAGCAACTGCCGGTGCTCGATCTGTGCGAGACAGCGGCGATCGTGTCTGGTCTGCTATGATCAGCTTTCTAACTTGACTAGGATCCGTGACCGTGATCCAGTTTTTTTTCTTCATTTCTTTTAAACCCGAGAAGGACTAATTGTGGCGTTTTTGTTAAACCAAACAGGAGTTCATCATAGGGATTCAGCTTGTACTCAGACAACAGACTGATCCAATTTTTTCCAGTAATATAAGTGATGGACAGTGCCTTCGTTACTGACACGACATAAGAAGTGAAACCTACAAAAATAGCCATCGTAGAGCAAACCAAACGGTTTATTCTGTGATGAATGTCACATGGCAAAACATGCATCGTAAAATTGCAGGAAAAGAAAGAAAACATGACATTAAATCAATAAGATTTAGACAGTAAATCAATAAGATTTACTTGATGTGACACGAGTGAATCCTTACCAGGAAATCACTATGTTGAAGTACTAAACAGAAGATTGATCGTCCAACTACGCGTGGCATGCAGGGGCCCTGCCTACTCCCACAAGCAGGACAGTCCAAAGGTTGTGACAAATCATATGGACCGAACATCCATGGGATTGGAAATCCTGGTGGGTGCGATAAACCCTGCAATGCATACAGATATTGGAGTGTAACCATAATTCATAAACCGTCCTCACAAAAAATATGATCTGGATACTTCAAAATATACAGACTGAATTGAGTGGATAGACATTAACATAGACATTAACATAGACCGTTCACACACCAAAAGCGGCAGTACTAATAAACAATACAGGGTTCACAAACACAAATCAAGTACTGAACACTAGTACTTACTACAGACAAGCAAAGTTGCACTAACTAAACTCTGCAGACTATTTCTCGCCACCGACCTACGGGATGAACCCCGCATAACTGACTAGGCCATGGACTTCGTGCGAGATGTCTACATGCACCATCACCATCTTGTCAACCTTGGAGAACCTAACAGAGTGGTCTTTCCACTCATAAACATGATGATGAAGACATGCCGCATCAGATTTGTTGGGAAGCTTTACAAGAACCACACCCTTCGTAATCGAAGGCACAACCAGCAAATTGTTGTGGTCAAGTACAGCCTCGAGAACACGCCTGACAACAATGCTACTGGAAAACACTAGTTCAGGACACATGGCGACAAGGACACAACAGCTGGATAGTTCAGCAGTAGAACTCATCATCAGGTCTTCCAGTTCACATGGCATGACTTTGAGAACTTCATCTCCACCGCGGACCTGGTTCTAATTCAAACAGAAACCATATTTTATTACTACCTCCGTTCAGAAATATAAGATGATTTTCGATATTATACTCCATATATGACTACATATACGCACAGAAATGAGTGAACAAAGACACTAGAACATGTCTTCAAAGGCATGAGAGCAGAGGGATTACATGCAATATCCATAACACAAGTTACTGAGGCAAATATACCCTCTTAAAAGGTAGCATTGATGTTCATAAAGTACTCCCTCCGTCCCAAAATTCTTGTCTTAGATTTGTCTAGATATGGATGTATCAAGTCACATTTTAGTATTAGATACATCCATATCTAGAAAAACCTAAGACAAGAAATTTGGGACAGAGGGGGTAGTTGAAAGTAATCTATAAGAAATGAGTGTCAACCTCTCGCATGTTTGGTCAAAAGAGGAATTTAGAACCGTCATTTGGCACACTAAAATCACATGCAAGATCACCCAGAAAGTTGTACTACCAGTACTAGTACTGCGTGTCAGATAAAAAACATGATCAAGATCGAGAAAAAGTTCGTCAACAAGAGACATTACCTGGACTTGCTTAATGAGGGATCCCAGAGAGGGGGGCTTGGACATGGCGATGGCTTTGAGCTTGTCTGCGGTAGTCTCGGCGGGGGGCTTGCGCTTCTTCGTACCATGAGCCTCGACGGTTTTGGCCAGAGCCATAGACATCACGTCGGCCGGTGCTCCGGCGTCCATCCAAGAGAGGAAGCTGAGAGAGAAGAGTGAAAGGAGGAACGAGATGAGGGAGACGCGAAGCGAGTGGGGGTTTTCTTCAAGAGAGGAAGCTGGGAGAGAAGAGCGAAATGATGGTTGCTTCGTCCGTCCAACTTACTGCTGGAAAGGAGGGGGTTTTGTGAATTGAGGGCTCATTAAATACTGCGGCGGTTCGATCGGGGTTGTCTACCGTCACTCTACTACGGAGTAATTTAGTGCATGGCTGGTGGACCCAGGTGCTGGCTATCCCACACGTCGGCGAAAGTGAGTAATTTAGTGCATGGCTGGAGGAGGATCCGCACGGTAGAGCATGTCCACTGTTTTTCTGAAGAAAAAAATGATTACAACAAGCGTTTCCACTCTTACGACGGAGGAGTGCGAAACACGGCAGCCACTTGAACATACACAGTGCTCCTACTACTAGGCATGTGCAGTGGTTCATATGTCAGTACTACACAATCTTGTTGCTAGTGTAGTAAGATATGAGGATAACAAATGATGTTGTGCGCACGTCAACTACTCCTATATGTAACATAGTACCGCTTTTTTGACTGTCCGGTCGAGAATGAACGGTGAGATCAATGTTAACAGAACTAGGTCCACAGCGCACGGAGAGTACGGTGCTACAGTACTCCACGAAACATGAACCATATGAAGCACGAATAGTGTTAGGCAGGGTGTATGAAGGGTGCACGGGATGGGAGCAAAAGTTCCCTTCTCGACCCACTTTTGGGTGTTTGGCAGAGTGCATGAAGGGTGCATGAGTCCACACTAGTAGGTTGACAAAAATACACGAAGAGTAAACAACTATATTGAGATGAGAATGCAACCAAACACACCCACACGCTTTGTGCTACAGTGACTGATCTGCACCGTCTGAATTTGATCCAACAGTCATGTTGCACCGAGACATGGACATGCCCATGCAGAGGGCGCCTAAACACCACCGAAGTCCCTCTGCTTCTCGAGGCGCACGACGTTGGTGATGCAGGGTGCAACCGCCCGCAGAGCCCGCTCCCGGTCGACGGGAGCCAGCTCGTCAAAGACGGCGTCCAATGGCACGAATGGATTCCGGTGTCGGAGCCTTGAAAGGATTCGCCCGGCAACGGCGACGGCAGCCCGCAACCCCTCCTTGTCCAGCTCAGCCCCCACCATCGCGCGGAGACAGCTCAGCTCCTCGGAGATATAGGTGAAGAAGGAGACCAGGTCAGGAAGCCGCAGCTCGTTGAAGTCGACCGGGTGGTCGAACGGGTTTAGCCCGACGGCCGACATCGTCGCGACGGTAGGCATCGCGCAGCCGCAACACGTGCGTGGCAACTTGGTTCACCAAGTGGCTGAGGCGATCCTGGACCTCGTCACGATCGGCCCGCTCGCGCTCCAGCCGGCTCCCCTGACGGCCTATCGTATCTCCCGCTTTCTGCAGCAACGCCGCCGACGCCTCGAGCATCTTTGTGGTGGACGCCTGCCGCTTTTGAAGCTCCGTGAACTCCCGCACATAACAGAGCAGCATGGCACTCCTCTCCTCCTTGATCTCACGGAGCCCCACGTCCTTGGCCCTGAGCTCCGCATCCTTGACATGGAGCTCCTGTGTCAGGCGCCTCACCTCGGACTACGTGATCTGCTGCGCGCCATGGCACCAGGTAGAAGAAGTGGCGAGAGGAAGCAAATGGGGCGAAACGGCTGAAAGAGAATGCAATCTACGGGAAGGCGGAGGGAGCGGGGAATCTTTTGGTTTTCACCACGGTAAAACACCAGTCGACCACTTCTCACATCAGGGAGCAGTGGGTTTTTACAGGCGGAGTCATCGTAACTAATTGCTGCCGCGCCTGCTCTCGTCAATCAAAAAATTAAAAATCCTGCCGCGCCGGCTCCCGTCAATTAAAAAATTAAAAATCCTGCCGCACCCAAACACCAGAGCAACGCCGCGGTGGATATTTAAATTTACCTGCCGACAAGTAGATAAAAAAGGGGTGAAAAAACAAATGTGGCGGCGACCTAGCTAATTGGTCTAACTAGCCCAACTAGCTAGCCACCGTGCTTCACTGATGTACTCGGCGGGAAAGGTGGTCTTTCGTGATTTGACGACTCATTTACTTGCTTCGGCGCTACGACCGAGGAGGACCCAGAAAACGGGCGGTAGGGCGTCCCACGTTAGGAAGAATATATGCGTGCACCCCCCGGGAGGACCCCGAAACCGCGCGGTAGGGTGTGCCACGTCTCGGCACGGAGGAAAAATGTGCGTGTAAAAATATACTGTATCAGACGTAGTACCTATGGTTCGACCTCGGGACCCAGCCAGTCGGTCGAAATCACCCCACTAGCCGCATAGCTTCATCATGCAAACGTGGCACGGAGGATAGATGTGGTTAGCTCCGTCTCGACCAGCCACAACGTCTCTTGTTCTAGGCGATTCTTCTATTTTCCAAGATTTTTTTAGTTGTAATAACACCACGGCAAGCTAGCGCCGCTCTTCGTGTGTGCCCGTGCAAAGGTTAGACGATGGAGAGAAGAGAGATTGAGATCGCAGACCTGGGACCCACCAGTAAGTGAGACAACGGTCATGCACGTGTTGACGAGGCACTCCCTCTACTCTACTGAACACAAGTACTGTATAAAATCAAGTTATGGGACAAAGCCAACAACCGTTCGTTTTTTCAGGCTATCGACTTACGCTTTGTAGTCCAGGTTGCCAGTTCGAATCTCGTCTTTCAGATTTGATAGTTTTAGGTCTAAATTTGATTAATGACAAGTGGGACCCCCGTGTGTTGTTCCGATATTTCAGTGTAGGATGGTTTTTTTGAACAAACACTTTGCGCGGTTAGACAAGTAACGGCACGAGTTACACGTATTTTGCAAGTTTACGAACAAAAATGACAGCGGCATAGAATTTCACATCCACCCCGCAGCTTAGATACTATGGTGATACGAGTTTTTACACCGTTGGAAGTGAGATCCAATGGCTTGGGAGTAGTCTTTGTAATTATGCGCAATTTCCAAACTCTCCAAAGGTTTTTTTTGCAAATAAAACATTCAGGCCTTGTGTGTGCCGCTACATCTTCGATCCAACGGCTCCCCGGTGCTCATATTAGGTGCTCCCCGTAGCTTAATTACCCGCTACGGTGATATGAGCATCTAGGTCGTATGATCAGTGATCAGATGGCACATGCGTAGTACTTGTACTTTCTGCGCATTTCCCAAACTCTATCAGTCGTATATTGCAAAAACATTCAAACCTCCTACTATGGGCCGTTAGATCTCAGTGAACTCGTATCACCATAGAATCTACGTGCGGGAGCACCTCATACTCTCCCGTGCGAGAAAACATAAGGTGCTATCGCAGCTTGGATGCTACGGTGATACGAGCTTGGAGGTCGTTTGATCTGAGATCCAATGGCATTTGAGCAGTCTTTGTGCTTGTAAGCAGTGGCCGAACTCTTTTGGGGCTTTTCTGCAAAAAAACCATTCGAACCACCGAGGAGGTGTTGGGTCACAAATCCAACGCCTCCGAAGAGCTTGTATCACCAAAGCATCTAAGGTGTGGTAGCACATAATATTCTTACATACAGGAGAATATGATGTCCTCCTTCATCTTAGATGCTACGGTGATACGAGCTTCGAGGTCGTTGGATATGGGATCAAAGGGCATCTAAGTAGTTTTTGTACAAATTGTGTGCAATTCTCAAACTCATCAAGGTTACCTGCAAAAATATTAAGAGACATCATGTGAGCTGCTATATCTCAGATCTACAAGCTCCAAGCAACTCGTATCGGCATATAGCATCTAAGGTATGGGGGCACATGATATTCTCCCGGGGAGGAGGGGTGGGGGTGCACAACCAATCGGTGGTTGGGAGGGTGGGGACAAATATAATCTAAACAACCCTAAACAGAGCTTCACAATTTTATCTAAGTTCGAGGGGTTGACCCCCGACAATCATAGCTCCGCCTAAACACAACATTTGCATGTACTGTAGTACTAGACTTAATATTCATGTTTCAGTTTCATGTTCATTTTAAATATTGAACTGAGGACCATGGATGTCTTACATTTTACTTCCTTCGTTCCTAAATATTAGTCTTTTTAGAGGCTTCAAATGGACTGGCACATACGGATGTATATAGACATATTTTAGAGTCTAGATTCACTCATTTTGCTCCGTATGTAGTCACTTGTTGAACTCTCTAAAAGACTAATATTTAGGAATAGAAGGGGTATTTTTGAATTCGTGTCATACATGCATGGTTTGGAAAAATAGATGCACTATACTTATTGGATTGTTGTTGTGTTCGTGCGTGTGTGTGTGTGTGTGTGTTGTCATATGCTTGATACATACAAAGTTTTCTCACCTCCATATTGTTCATCTTTTAAATTTTGAATTTGCATTGGAAAACTTACCAGGGATACCATGAAATGTGAAATCCACGTTGAGATCACTATATCACAAACTCACTCTAATTCAACAACTCGTCATAAATCAATGACCACGTTGAGATTAGTACTTGCAAGGAAAATACGGGTATTGTAATACACATAGATTCGTTCGGCAATTTAAAAGGTTCCTTTCGTATTCTCGAATGGTAGGACCCAACGGCGTACCAGCCAGACCTTGGCTCGTGTTGATCCTAAAAAAACCGGGCTCGTGTCATTCGGTGGCGTGCGTGGTACGCACATTAGGCAACCCCAACCAGTCGAGCCTCAGTGTTTCAAGTCGAAATATCTGGTGGCCAGAATTCCAGCCCTAGGAAATTCCCCTCATGTCCCCGGTCCATAATGACTACCGATGAACAACGGAGGGATGCTTTAGTAACTAGACAACAAGACCTACCGTGCCGAGCATGGTTCAATTCCCTCGGTCGCCGCTCGTCAAGGTCACCCGTCAACTGCATTGCCTAGTACTACTACTACTACACTAGGATGAGCACAGAATTGAGCCCGTTTGTTCGTGCCTAGTACTTGAGTTAATATATCAGGCAATGCACTGGTACGGAGGGATTATCCCTTTACTCTGCATATATAACTTGTCTGAAGTCTAACTAAGCAAAATGTTTGACCAAATCCTTTCTTAAGAAATACAACAGGACAAATGTATGGCTTGAAAATTTATTGCATGATGCAGGTTATGATATTGTTTCGAATCTTGGATCTTAAATTTCAGAAAATCCAAAAGTGAGCATAAATTCTTGAAACTTTGCATGGTCACGTGATATGGCACAAATATTACTTCGTAAGTTTTTTCTTCAATTTGAGACAAGCTGCTTATGACAAGTTGTACAAATGAAGAGCCAAGGTATTTTGGAACAAAGACCTGTCACGTTAAGGCGAACGCTTTCACTATTGAAACCGTGGGCGTTTACGTGTCGCCACGAGTCCCCGCTTCTCATCGGCAGGTGCCGTCCGAGCAAGCGTGTGAGTCGACGGGAGGCATGCGAGCAGATCGCTGCGCCGGCTGTCAGGGAGGCGTGCGAGCAGACCGCTGTGCAGGCTCACCGGGAGGGAGCCCTTTGACCAGGCTCCGCCGCCCACCATCGTCCCAATTGCTCCCACTTTTAAGGTCGCCGGCGCCGCAGTTTAAAATCAACCCCGCACTACCCGGTATCGCTACAATCCTCTCTCTTCCTCTCCGATTCTCCTGTCGTCTACCTCCAACTAGCCTGACATAAACGTACGCCATGCCGCATAACGATGGTCTGCCCTTAGTGTTCCAGTTTCCTGAGGAAGACACCCAGCCGGAGTCTCAAGAACATAAGGCGCTTTGGGACGAGCTTGAAATGGCCTTGCGGGAAGACGCCGCGCCTGTCCCCGCTCCCGTTCCGGCTCCCGTCGCCCCGACTGCGCCAGCGCCCATCCCCGTGGCATTGATGGGCTGGGAGCCGCACATTGTCGCCGAGCTTGATCCCACGGGGTTCCACGAGGTTCCCGCCGACTTTCACGCGCCTGTGCACCTGCCAGCGCATGCGCCTGCGCGTGCACTGACGTGCACGCCCGTGCCGGTGCCCGTGCACCTGCAAGCGCATGCACCTGCACGTGCACTGACGTGCGCTCCTGTGCCGGTGCCCGTGCACACGAATGTCTCTGCCGCGCCGTTGACAGCGCCTGTCCCCGCGTGGGTGCCAGTGCCCCCTCAGGGGCATGGATGGCCGCCGTCGACCGCTTCCTTGCACCAAGGCCAGTCGCCTCCTCCCGCCAGTTGACTCGCTTCGAAGTCCAGAACATTTTGGCCTTCCTTGAAGGTAGGCCAACGTCGAGGAGTACGCCAACAACGGCGCAAGACGCCGCCGTCGCCGTCGGTCAGTGGCCCGACGACACACAGAGCACGACAGAGGAGCCGCTTCCCACCGCGAGACGCCCCCGCCGCCGCCGCGTAATCTAAATTTGCCATGAAAAACGTTCGGACTGCCATGCTTAAAATCCGAACGTTTATCATTTCCGTTTATTTTATATCGATCGTCGTATAATTTAAAGTCGGAGTCAGACTGAACGAAATGTATGGTTTGATCGATTGAATGTTCTGCTAGAGCCGTATCAAATTAAATATAAAACGTCATCAAGCCACATGTATTCCTTGTCATCCAACGACCTAGACTGCTTCAATATCGAGCGCTCAACACGTTTAGCGTGCAGTTAATTTCATGCCAAAAATAGTGTTAATCACATGACAACACGCAAATAATATCCTAGTAGTTAATATCCGCATGCACTTAATATACTTCCAAATTAACGTGCATTGCACGTACACACTGACTAGTGCTGCTAGTACGTGAAACTGGTACCGTGACTTGTAAACGCGTCCAGATATGGTCAACGGCAACATCTCCCGCGAGTTCTTCCTGTTTGCCCGTGCGTCTAAACGCAGAAGGGGAGGAGAGAGAGAGAGAGCACACATGGAACCCACCAGTAAGTGAAGGCGAATAGTACTAAAAATAATATTACATGTTATCCATTAATTAGGCTGTGGTAATATAAAAACATTATGTGAACAAAGGGGGTACAACAAACATTGCTATTCTACGTATGTTGCCTATTAACGTGCGGCTTGAAGGCCCGGTCGCATGTTCGATCCTCGTCCTTTATTTTTTAATTTGTATATGGGTCCAAATTTGTTTCATGACATGTGGGCCCCTCGGTGTGTAGTTTGTAGCACTTTAATTTGTGGGTCGAAATTTGCTCCATTCCAAGTGGACTATCGGTGTGTAGTTTTGTAGCTTATTTATAATAATTAAAGAGAACAACATAGTTTTTTCAATAATACCATGGTGCGACGTTGAAGGCGAGAAAGGACGTGCGAGAGAGCGATGACCGAGCCAGAGGGAAATCAACTAGGGGAGTTGCGTGGGTTGCAACGGTGTTTGGAGTAGTTGTGGGCCGAATGCTATGAAAATATAATCTAAACCGACCGGAATAAATGCCTACACAAATTAATCCAAGGTTGGAGTGCCCCTCGCAATGTAAATAGCTCCGGCTTTGCGAGGGATGGAGAGGTAGTAGCTTCAACGCGTGGAAGATACGGTGTGAGAAAGCGAGGTCAATCGAGAGACATATAGATAGAGAGACAAAGTGAGTGTGGTCCGACATTCATTGAACAAATATATATGCTCTGGAGAGATATTGTCCGATTGAGCTTTTTGGCAAGGGTGAGGGCTGTAAGATAGAGCTTGAGAGATGATCCAGTCACAGACGTGTAGATATATTTTGTGCATGGGAGGAAGCAAGGTCAATCGATCACATAGGGTCGCCGTGCGATCGAAAGAGTGAGACGGGTTGGAGAGAGTGACCTAGATAGACGATGTGCGTGAGAGAGTATACAATGTGAATAGGTCGAATTGGGCTCAAACATGGTGATATATCGTTTTTGTCCGAGAAAGAGTGAGGTCAATCGAGACATACGGAGAGAGAGAGAGAGAGATTGAGTGAGCGTGGCCCACCATGAGGTCGAAAGAGTGGCGGCGGCTTGGATGGACTGACCTAGATAGACAATCTGCGTGAGAGTGTATAGAGTGTGTCGATCGAGGCCCGAACAGGGAGATATATCATTTGTGTGTGAAAGAAAACGAGGTTAAACGAGACTCAGATAAAGAGAGCGAGATTGAGCGAGTGTGGCCCGTCGTGCGGAAGAAAGAGTGAGACAGTCTCGAGGGAGTGACCTAGATATACAATGTGCGTGCGTGCGCACGAGAGGTTGGGGGGGCTAGATAGGCAATGCATGTATTTAGCGCGAGAGGGTGAGAGGGAGAGGGGGGAGAGAGAGAGATCGGCATGGGGTGCAATGGCGGGTGTGTGAGGTAAATACATTTGGTAACAGAGTGGAAAAAGGGGTTGTGTAGTTGAGAGACTTAGAGATCGAAACAAGGAGAGAAAGAATGAACGTGTGTTGGAAACCGATAGCTTCCTAAGGTGGTTAGGAGAGGAAGATTGACCGATACAGGAAGTATGTAGCGTTTGTGCGGAGGGGGGGGGGGGGCTAAAAACAACATTTGAATGTACATAGTACGAGACTTAATATCGATGTTTCAATTCGGTGTACATTGTAAGATTTGAACCGAGGACCAGGCATACGGGTAATTATTTCGAATTCGTGCCATACTAAGTTTCGAAAAGTTGACATTGACTCAGTTTGCTGTGCTATTTTGTAGGTCATATGTTTGAATCCATCCAAAAAATTTCTCACTACCATGGTGTTCATCATATACATATGAATTTGTATTAAAAAAGTAGCGTGGATACAGTGAAATGCGAAATCCACGTTAGAGTTGGAGATCGCTACGTGACACACACTCTAATTCAAATAACTAACTACGTGACACACACTCTAATTCAAATAACTAATTATGTGACACACACTCTAATCCACGTTAGCGTGGGTACCGTTTCGATTTTTTTTCAAATAACTCCTCATTAATTAATTTATAGTACTCCCTCTGTTCACTTTTATAAGACCTTGAAGACATTTCAGACAATGTGCAAAACAGTTCATTTTAAGTTGTCTGAAACGACTTACAAAAGTGAATGGATGGAGTATCTCGTTTCGAGTGACTAATTATTGCAAGGAAAACACGGGCATGGTAATACATACAGATTTGTTTGCAAACGAAAGAAGATTCGTTTGCATTCTCAAATGTAGGCGCACCAGGCAGACCAGGGTCGTGTCAGGGTGGACGCTGCTTCGGTGCCTTAAAGGCAACTGCCTTTGGGTCACTGACATGTGGGCCAGCCACCTGTTGGGCCCACATGTCATGGACACAAAGGCAGGTGCCTTAAGGCACCGAAGCATAGTCCTGTCGGGGTCGTCGCGTGTGTCGGACGGACGCGTAGCACCCAGCCACCCACGCCCCCTCCCCCCCAAAAAAAGGACGACGACAATATAAGTTCGCGCTTCCATGTTTCGGATTGAAATATCTGGCGGCCCCAATTCCAGCCCTGCAAAATCTCTCTTCTCCACCGTCCCCTTCCGCGCCCAGATTGCTCAAATCCCTAATTCGGCGCCAACCCTCGAATCGCCCCTCGTCTCGTCTCTTTCCCCACCGTTCCCCACCTCTGTGCCGGACGACGACGACGAAGACGACGGTCGCGCTTCACGACTGCACCGGAGCTACCTCATCTACGCCCTCGTCCACCGCACCTGGTGGTCCACCGACAACGTGGCCGCCGCAACCGACGTGCCTCACAGACACCGAGTTCCACCGCATCAGGTGCGCTTCACCGACGCCGTCTCCCAGCTCACCGGGGCTACTTCACCGAGCACATCGTCGCACCTCCGCCCCCCGAGGCCGTTGGGGCTTCACCAACGGTCTCGTCCACCGCATCGTAGCGCTCCGCTGCCACTCAAGATCTGCATCCGTGCGCGGCCAGCCAATGCCAGCGCATCACCCTCAACGGCTCTGAAGTGACCCACACTCTAGCTAGGCGAGCATGCCCAAACGCCGGCCCGAACTAGGTATCCACACATCACTCCCTTGTGCACTGTTCCGATGATGTTTGGATATCCTTTCACTGCTCTCTTAGCTTACACGCCTATGCAACTCTGACTTTAACTCTTATTTCTTCTGGAGATATCATCTGAAACAAGCAAATCCATTTTTTAGCGAAGCATGACGGCGCTACGGGATCTGGTACACATCCTGCACACCCGTATAACCTTGTAAGTATCTGTCCTCCGGTACAACATCAAGGTCGATTCCTCTTATTTGATCAACCATTCGCCGTGTCAAAAATGCAGAGGGGGATGCAAGGAGCACAAGGCCTGCACATCCAAGCAAGTGGTAACATGGACTTGTACATGGAACATCTCAAGCGCAAGCAGAGCTGCAGTGAGCCTGTACAATGAGCTAGCGTAAGTCCCTGCATTTCATTTAATTCGTACTGGCATTCGTGTATGATTTGTGTGAAGTGGCTTATCCACGAATTCAAGTTACCAGGGGTGAACATTTAACTTAAAAAATACGAAGGCACTTGCACTCCGGAAATCAACATAACTTGAGAAATGTGAAGCTACATGCACTTTGAAAACCAGCTAATGACCCAAATTAGTTCAGATTATAAACACTAAATGATGAAAGCACCAAAAAACACAAAATGCAACATGGTGTACAAGGACTACAAACATGCTCTGTACCTTCTTGAATTATTCGTTCTCTGGCTGAAAGAATCCAAGTTTAATTGCACGTATAACCAGTGCGCAAACTGCATATAAATATATCTATCCTGCACAAGTATGGCAATAGTTTCAAACAACAGATTAGAAAAGTATTTATGCTATGTAGTCATGATACGGGGACTTTCTGGTAGATGGCCTCGACGTTTCCTCAAGCTATGAAAATGCACTATAATTTGCTTGTCATCAATGCCTGCAAATCTCTGTCTCTCTCAACATAGTAGATCATCATTAGACACTAAATCCTTCAATGAGCTTGCAAAATGCTTGCATTAGATCCCTCATTAGACACTATATGTTCATCACCAGGAGCATGTAAAATATTTGCATCAAATCCTTCATTAGCAGTCTGTTCATTAGACACTTCAGGCTCAAGAACAACATGAGCTTGTATGTTTGCACCGGAAACTTGATTAGATACATCAGATTCAGTCAGTTCAGTATTGATTGGGGGAGTTATAAAATAAGTAGAAATTGGTTTCATTTTCTCATAGATTCCCTACATACAAGCAGTTTTACAACACCGTCAGGTTTAACTATTGGCCAGAAATTGAAGAGTTGAATTAGATATAATCAGGGATGTGATGTACCTGCTTGTTGCGCCTGCTACTCTTGCAAGCTGCGACTGTCCGTTTGCGCAAGCTCGATGCCAAGCCCGTGCTTCCGCCGCTGCCTCCCACGCAGGCTACACCCAGGGTTGGATCTTCATCTTCTTGTCCTTCCGTTCGCTTGAAGTCCGGCGACCGCCCTCCCACGAGGGCGCGAGGAAGTGCTGTGTCGGTCTGTCCAGCGGCGGCTAGGTTAGGTGCGAACCAGACTGGAGGCTGGAGCGAATGAATTGGGATTTTTCCTGCTGTCGATCGATATGGGAGGCGCTCGTTTGGGCTGTGAGCCTGCTATAGGGCCTGCCTTGCACTTATGTTATTGGCCCATCCAAATTGAAATATTTTTCTTCATTTTGTACATTGCCTGCTCGTGCGTTGGGACGAACAAAACTAGCGTGGGCCAACCTGGACGACACAAACTAGGTGCACACTTTCCAGCCACCTGAGGCGGCCGCCCATACCAGCCCCTATGGTGGCGTCGCCCCTTTTTGCGTGTATGATTGGATAGTGAAAAATATTCCAGTGGCGCTTTTGATTTACCCACAGAATGGTTGAATTGCTTGTTTCTATGAACTGAGTTCGCCAATAAAGTGAAGGATGCCAGTCTTTTTATCCTATTGTAGATTGCTTAGATCTCGATATGCCAAAAGTAATCACATGAAATATACAGTAAAAGCCAGTGTGATGTGTTTGGCTACAACTAGTCTGACTACACGTCCTCATATAACATATCATGGACGCACCATCTTACCAGATTAACCATTCGACTTACCCATGCAGTGTGGGAAGAAAGAAGTATTGGGACTGCGTATCCAAGCAATTGATGCCACGGACTCCTTCGTACAACCTTGTAAGCGAAAAAGAAGTTACAGTGTGCCATACAAAGAACTAGCGTAAGTTCAGTTACCTGTTTCTCGGAATTTTAGTTAGCCACTTATTGCAAAATTGTTCAATTACGTTGCTTGGCTTAATTTAGTTTGCTACTGATTACATAATGGCACAGCCTGTTAATCATATTGTAGACTGCGCCTATCTATGTGTTTGATACTTACTGTTAAGAATTACCTGTTTGCCTTAACTTAAATATATACTTGTTTGTTTAACTGCTTTGTTGCTGCAACAGCGGGTTACAATGATGTTAATAACTACTTTTCAGCATCCAATTGAAACTCTTTAATTCCTTGTTTGTTTAACTGGTTTGCTGTTATAACTCCCAGTTGAGATGTTTTGCTAACTTCAACTTTTCTGAATCCAATCGGAACTTTAATGGCGAAACAGGTTAGCCCAAGATCAAAGAGCGAGGTCCCCATGGACGTTGCATCATCCCACAGCAGTGGCACCGGCCCAATCGTGCATTATGAATTGCCAACTGCTGATGCTCTAGAGGCTAAACTAGTGGTAGAAAGAGATTCTGCTTCTGCACTTAGAGATGAAGTTGACATGTTGAGGAAGCAAACAGCACAATCACAAGCAGTACTCAAGACAACCATTAAATATTTGGTGGATTTCAAAACGAAGCAAGCTGAGACTGACCAGATTGTTAAGGTCCTGAAGGAAAAAAGGAAATTAAATTCCTACTTGGTAAATCATAGGTGAAATGTTCTTTCCATAGTTGAATAACCTTTGTGTTGTCTGTTCATGTAATCAATCAAACCATTTGTTTTAGAGATCATGTAATAATTGTTTTTTTCTTTCTGTTTTTTGGTTTGTAATTTTATTTGAGCACAAGTCTGTATCAATTGATAAGACTCGGAGACATTTCATTTGGATTGCTGTGCCAGACCTACAAATATGCCAATCGGGCTGAATGTGCGTTCAGCAATAGTAGTAGTATAGATGGACCATAAGTGGCACGCATTGGAAAGGGCCAAGATGGTGGCTAAAAAAGGATGCTGTTGTAGCCAAAAAAAAGTACAGCGGCCTGGCTTATGTATGTTAGTTGATATTATTGATCCATATACTCTATAAGTGTTTATATGTCTGTTAGTTCTGTACATTCTTGGTTGATTGACTCGGTATTTGAATCTTGATACATCGCTTGTGTACATATCTAAATGGGAGTACACATTATGCTGCGTGTGACATTTGAGTTGGACATGAAGTGTTCCAAATATTCGAATTCACCTTAAACTGGATTCTAGTTTCTGAATTTGAGTATCGGCATTTGTAAACCATATTCATATATGACAGTGGAATACATCTTTGTCGTCCTTTTGAAGATATATAAAAACACATAGAATGATTTATAAAGATTCATATAGGAATACAAAATGGATTCAAATTTAGTTGCCAGGGTAAACGTGGATGCTTATTGTCCCAAATTCGAAAGAAGCAGCAAAATGTCCACTGCCACGTCGGCTGCCCGAAGCCAAGTGTTTGGGAGATGGAAATTACTGTCTACCCATTACACGGACAATCCATCGGCCCGATTTCCACTGCTCTAAATAGGGGTAGGTTAGTAACTTCAATTAGACGTGACACGACCGCCTCTGAGCCCATTCCGACACGATGGGCGTCAAACATGGGCGGCAAAACTCATTTGATTCAAGCTCATCCGAAAGACCTCTATTTCTCCCTCCATTCCCCATTCATACACGGTGGGCGGCAAAACAAACTCGACTCGGCCGAAATCGATGTAGGCAAATATTTTCAATAGGGGCAGGTTTGTAACTTCACTCAGACGTGACACAACCGCCCTACCTCTCAGCCCCGTTCATACACCGTGGGCGCCAACCATGGGCGCCAACCACCCTCTCCTCGCCCGAAATCGCTCTGGGCAAATATTGGCGAGATGCGAGATTACCGTCCTATCCCCAACCGACGAGACGTCCAAATTTTAAACGGGGGCTAAGTTCGTAACTTTCCCATATTTCAGACAGACGCGTCCCAAAAACATGGTTCCCCGTACCTCTCCCTCCATTTTCCCATTCATACACCGTCCGCGCTAGAACACCCCATCCCCACACCAGCCTCCGTCCGCCACCCCATCCATTGCGGCCGTCCTCCACCACATCCATCGCCACCGTCCTCCACCATGCCGGAGCGCCTACCAAGACCGCGTCGTCCACTGCTAGAGATGGACGTTTCTCATCCACGGCGACGGACCATTAGCCTTGCATCGCGTCCTCTTGCTTCATCGGCGCCGTCGTCCTCTTTGCCGGGGCCGCTCACACGACCTTCTCTTCCACCGCAACGGGACTTATCCCCCGATGCACCCGTCTACCGTCGCAGATCTGCTTCAACGCCACCGACAGCCATCGCACCCCCGATGCCTACACGGCGCCGCAAGAGAGGTGGTACTTCATATCTCCTCAACTTTTTTATCTCAACCAGAAAATAGATCTTAACTTGGTGACTCTACTTTCTTTTCGGCTCTTAGAATTTAGTTCTTAGTTCGAAGCAAACAATGGATGCTAAATATCATTTCTCCGGTTTGCAGCTTCAAATCTGCCATGGCACAGCCATAATACGGTTTAATTGATCATGCTTAGGGTTTAATTGATCATGTTGGTTCCGTGGTGGTTTCTTTAATAGAAATCGGAGGGGAAACCCTCTTTTGCTAAAAAAATATGCTTAGAGTTTCCCCATTTTATGATCACTATACGATCAGAATACGTGCTTCGTGTCATAATAACACTGCTCCACCCATCAAGCTAAACAAGCTTAGTTGTTCAAATACGAATATGATATTATTAAATCAGAGTTGTTTAATTGGTCAGCTAAATGTTCCTAAATTAGTTTCGAAAATGCATGTTCGCCGCTCGGGTGTGTATCTCTACAGGGTGCCCACGATGGGCCGGCCCACCCTGGGATTTTGGGTCGTCCCAGGCCCCGATTCCCCTCTGTTCTGCTGCGCGCTTCCGATCTCTACTCGCCCCCAGCCACCTGCTTGGCCGGCGACTTGCCGTTCCTGGACGGCATGACTCTAGGAGGAGACGCCGGACTAACAGGAGGCCAGGAGCCACTCGCCCAACAGCGTCACCGCTACCCGGGCGCGCCGCCGTGCCTACCTTCCCAATCCGTTCAGGGCTCAGGCGTGCAGCACCCACCAAGCCAACCCGATTTATCCTGAGATACGTCCTCAACACTCAGCAGCCACTCCTCATCACCCATTTTCTAATTGAGTCATTACTCATTAGGCAGGACTGTCATTAAAGTTTGTTGTGTGCTCAGTGCTACCTACACTTAATGGTTCAGATGTATTTCGATAATCTTTACTACCTCTAAAGTTCACAGGGTTTTCAAAATTCCGGCCCTCGGAACAGAAACTAGTCATTTTGGATTGTTGGTCATAGTGACATTGACCCAGATTACTACTGCAAGCCAGGTCTGTTGACAATTTTACTTGTCTTTCTTACTCATTTGATATAATATCCAATTATTCATGTTGATTAGTTGCAAACAATAAGTGCTAGACAAACTTCTTCATTCAGATTTTGGACGGTCTCTTACTGCAGTTACAATTCTGCATACTTGTCCTAGTAAGCTCACAAGTAAATGATTGATTCACTACATCTATGCTTGCCTTGTCATATTTGTTGTCAATATTCTTTTAGGGTGGACCACCCTGTTTCTAAATACTGGAACCGTAGACATGAGTGAATAGTATTTCTCTATGTGATCTCTTCCATCATGTGTGGGTAACGAACACTGCATTGTATAGAAAGAAAGTGTCATTTCCAGCTTTTACATAGGTTTCGATCTTTTACATGGAATACAATCTGCCTACTTGCTTTGTTTCGCACTACCAACACTCCACCCTTAAAGCTAAACATTACGCCACTCATAATTGCTTAGTTTATTTGTTCAAATACGAATTTCATATGATTCTAATGTTCCTACTTCAGTTTTGAAATATGTGCCTGCCTGTTATAGAGACATAAGGGGTTTGTATTTCTGTGTGTGGTCTGGTCAGCACGGTTGGGGAGGTGAACTTTGCATATGCACGGGTTTATAGGGAGACACTCTCCGAGTTGAATCCGCAATGCATTCCATAGATAATCTGGCTACTTTTTATGTTTTCATGAATCTCAGATTCTGAACAGCATCATAATGATTATGAGCTTGCGCGCATGAAAAGGATAAAGCAGAACAATGCCATGGCTGTCAAACTTGGCATTAAGGGACTGAAATCAAGTCTGGATGCAATGCAATGCAAATGCTCTCCACCTACAGATTCATGCTCAGAATATGATCCTAACAATGATTCTGAGCTAGAGGGAGACCTAAGTCAATGTAGCTCCCTAGTGGAGGAGTCAGAGGAAGATGCCCTATCTTATTCACCCATCAAGGTACTTGCTCTAACTTTCCAAGGTTACATTGCTCGCACATATCTTGCAACTGATGCTTTGCATTGCTTCTACTTTGTTGAACTGCCATTAGCTTAGTTTACACATCGTGTATGTGAATACGCCGTGCCTATCCATTTTCAGTACATATTCCATCTGTCATCATACCATATTTATCCATTCAAATGTTGTTCTTGTGTATCAGACGTCCAAAAGGAAGAGGGCGATTGCTGATCATGGAGGAGCACAAGCAAAGTATTTGGAAAAGGTAGTGGCACCTGATAAATCAAATAGCCCATTAGGTGTAGTTGCAATATCACCTGACTCACAAAATACACCAACTCTAGCAGACTCTAGCCCTACTACACTGGTCATTTCTAATGCCCCAACTCAGCAGACCCCAACTGCAGCAAACAGTATGATTATGCCAGTTGACATAGCACCAGCTGTACGACGCAAAACCCCCATTCCAGCAAAGAGTACACCAAATCCAGTTGCCAAATCCCTTTTCGAACCAGAGAGAGCCCCAATTGCAGCAAATAGGACCCCTGTTCCATTTCTTCCCAGTTTAGAAGACAAAGCTTATGTTGTTGTCAGGAACTTTGTGCGCATCTTTCCTTCATGGAAAGATTATAACACAGACACAGAACAATTTCCAGTCTTCCTCCGCAACTTACGCGTAAGTAATGTACTAATGTTATTCATGGTCATTACTGCATATGTTTCTGCTGACAGAAGACACAAGATTTCATTCTTTTAAATAGGCGAGGAGCAAACTGGAGTGCGATGACGAGCAAGGGTTGGTTGCGCTTTTCAAGCACTCGTTGATGAAGTATCGTTCCTACCTGAGGCAAGCGCACTTCGATGGCAAGCCTCTGAACGAAATTTCTGTAAAGTCTCCGGTGCTACATTTATCCGACGGTGACTGGAATAATCTTGTTACACATTGGTCTCGGCTGCAGCGTAAGGTACTGTCTATGATATCACATCACAATTTGAACTACATTTCTGCATTTGCCTTAATGTCTCACTTGTAGGAAAACTATTAGCAGAAGAACATTCGTTCTCAAGGGACCACAGAATCTCGCAACTATACCGCACACTGCTTTGCTCTTGTGAGTACCTCTTGCCCTGTAAGACCATACTTACTTTCATAGTTGTTTGATTATGTAGCATCACTGCACATGTTAGCCTCGTAATCGTCCATTTGGTGGACATTATAAGATCCGTATGGACTCTTACATAAATTTAGAATCAACCCAATGCTTTTGAAGAGGTTTAGCTCTGCAGTCCTCTTGTAAGGACTGAACGTGGTCTATCACTGTACTTACATTAACAGCTACTCCCTCCGTCCCATAATATAAGAACGTAGTACACCAGTGTTCAAAACACTCTTGTATTATGGGAAGAGGGATTGGTTCATTTTGTAGCATTCTGCATCTTATCTCCCTCGCCCACCATTTACTAAAAAGGATCATATCTATATTTAATCTTACCAACAAGTAGAATACACAGACAATGCCAGTGCAGAAGTGTAGCCCATTGCTCTTGTAAGTACATTTTGTCCTGTAACGCTTGTACTTCCAGGGATTGGTAGTTGATTATGTAGCATCAATCTGCATCTTATCTTCATTATCCTCTATCCCTTCCAGTATTATCATATCTATAATTACTCTCTACAAAATGTAGAGTACATGCAATGCTTATGAAGAAGATTCTGTGCTGAAATTCTTGAGTTATCCTTCCCTTGACATGGAGAAGGGCATTATAAAGCCGGTGTTAACTGTTAATGTAAGTCAGTCCTTCTAAAGCCTTTATCCTCAACTGCTGTTTAATTTGCTCATACTCCCTATCGTTTACTACTGTTTAGTTTGCTGTTTCTACCAAAATGCATGTTAGTAAGAACCGTACGTTCTAAGTTTTACTTGTAAAACCAAATTCCTTATTCATACCATGCACATTACTTAATACTCCCTATATGTATGCTTGTTTTTGTGGATCTATAATCCAGTGTGTGGTGAAGCAGCCCACGTTTGCACCTTGTCATCTCATGTTTTATCTTACTGATGTGGCTGATGATATGAACAACATGCCATGCACATTATCCAAAATAGATACAATGATTTTCTTTGCCCTTCATCTATGCTTGTTATGTTGACATGGTAATCCAGTAGTGTGGTGAAGCTCCCCGCATTATGAACAATGCCAAATTATGCTATTGATATTTTGAACTTACTCTTTATTTTCTAATTTGAAATTGGATAGAATTGACAGAACAGTTATCATCTTTGTTTATACACGTGCAAAACCTGTCATCTCTCTGCTTTGTTTCAGGGTGATATGCCTGATGGCATGCACAAGTCTGCTGAAGGCTGTGAGACAAACTCAACATATATTGCAGCAAAGAAGGCAAAACATCTTGAAGATAGCGAGACAACCCCAAAGTCTTGTCTTGATGCAGTGTTCAAGTTACTTGAGACTAACAGTCAGACAAGCTCACAGAATTCGTTGTCTGAATCAGTTTGACTTCTTCAGTCCCAAGTTCTAGCAGAAAGGCATTCTGCAACTCAACTTCGACTTGAAGTCCTATCTCTAAGAAAGATTGCGGAGAACACCAATGAGAATCTCATCGCTAAACAGCTACACCTGGAAGCTATGACCGACATGCTAGGCCGGTCTCACAGCCTTGCTCAGCAGCTTGCCCAGCAGTTCCCCCGCAAGGCTAACCTTTCTTGAACTGTCTTGGAAGTGGTCTCGGTTCAGTATTATTTTGTTACGCTGCAATGGTGCCCAGTTTTTGTAATCTGCTTCTTCGTTGCGCTTTATGATCACTGGTGGCGAACTTTAATGCCCAGTGGATGTAATATGTGTAATAGCCGTGATAGCCTAGCATAAGTTGCTTGCTTATTTATATCCTTGTTGTCTTGTTTATTTGTTTGCTTGTAGTCAGTGCAGTTCTTTTTCCGCGGTTTGCTAGTGGCTGCAATAACCTATTTTTTTAAACTAGGCCACAATAACCATGGGCTAATATTTAGTGTAGTGACACTGGGCCTCCTACGGGCCGTAGAAACAGTGGGCCTTCTACGGGCCGTAGAAACAGTAGGCCTTCTACGGGCCGTAGAAACAATGGGCCTTCTACGGGCCGTATCATCAATGGGCCTTATACGGGCCGTATGATCGATTGGCCAAACATGGGCCAATAACAGGCCGCATTATGGCCGTAAACGGGCTAGAGTTGGAATCGTCCGTTCATGGGCCGACCATAACGGGCCATCGTTAATAGGCCGTATTTGATGACGCTATGAAAACGGCCCAACGTATTAACGGACCACAAATGGGCCGACTGTAACCACGAACTGAATTTGGCCCACAAGCAGAAAATGACAGTAACGGGCCGTAAGTAAACGAATGCTGGAAATGAGCCCAAGAATAAATGGGCTCTGAGAAGGCCGAAAGATAACAAGGGCTGGAAACGGCCCAATGGAATAACGGGCCGTTAATGGGTATAAAGTGATACACTGTTCATTACGGGCCAGTTTCACCACGGGCCGTTAATGGGTGTAAAGTGATACACTATTCATTACGGGCCAGTTTCACCACGGGCCGTTAATAGGCCAAGAGTTACATAGGGCCTCATATGGGTCGAAAGACGTCATGGGCCATACATGGGCCAGAAGTGAAAACGGGCTGGAATCATATTGGATGGCCCAGATGACGCTACTGGGCCTAATTCGGATAGGGTGTAACGGGCCTTGGGTTAGCGGGCTGTAAATGGGCTATATGTGAACAAGCCGTTAACAGGCTTTCCATGGGCCGGCCCGCCACCTTTTGACCAAGTCAAACGGGCCGGCCTTTTCACAGGAATGGGCCTCTGTTGGGCCGTGCCACATGTCGACGTATCATAGGCGCCTTCTGTCCAATGAGTGGATGACATCTGTCCCAACGATGAGCCGACACGTGTTTCCTCCAACCAATGATGATTTTACACATGGAAAATCCCCATTGGTCGGGGCTGTTAACGGGTTATCGGATCCAAAACCCGACCCGATAGCTTAACCGCGTTCCGTTACGGTGGATGCCACGTGGTCACCCTTGACGAAAGCACTTCTGTGACGCGCGATTTATCGTCATGGAAGTGGACACTTCCGTGATGATAACTTTGGTAATGTCATGGAACACTTCTACGACAGCACAGGTATGACTATCTTGATTCTGTCATAAATTTGTCATGGATGTACATGCATGACAAAAAACGCGACCTACTGTGACAAACACGTATCATCACGGAAGTGTATTTTTTTGTAGTGAGGGGAGAGGTAGAGCTCGGCGGCTAGGGCCGGTGTGGCCAGAGGCGAGGGAGGCCACCGGCTTATATAGCCGCGCCCGTGTGTACGCGTGCGCGGGAGGGGAGGCGTCGGCGCGCCGCCCCACGACGCGCCGCCCGTGAGGAATCAATGGCAAGGCTGACCGGCGGCGGCAGCGCGACAGCCTTGGCATTGATTCCTGCGGAAACCAAGGCGATGAGGGCGACGAAGCGCCCGTCTCGCTGACTCGGCGGGCCCGCGGCTACTTCACGCGAAAACAACTCGCCCCGGCGCCCCCGGACGTCCCCCAGCGCGCCGGGTTTGGCCTGGGTCCACCGGCACTGATTTAGGCCCAGACCGGCGAAAATCGGGCTCCTGGGGGCGCGACTCGACCGTTTTTTCGGCGCCGGCGCGAAAAAATCGTCTGGAAAGGCCTTTCTGGGGGCGCGGCTGGAGATGCTCTAACTATACTTGTGCAGTGGTTGCACAACTAGAACAGATCAAGATGGCTCGAGGTGGACAGACAGGCTAGCAAATCTCTGCTGCACCATCAGTGCTAATCATGAATTAGTCTGCAAGAATCAATGTGTAAGTTACTACACTGTTTTAGTGAGTGTCATGAGCTTACCACATGTCACACCATGTGTGGATGAGGCAAAAATGACAAATCTGACATGTGGACGAAAGTATTTCACAAACTGAACCGTGTTTGAATTTTTTTACGCAGCTCACCCTTTTGTGTAGCGTCCGACAGACAGGCGCCACAATACACTGTGCAGCGCCTGACTCTCAGGCGCTACACATCTGGCCAGCGTGGAACAACTAGGCCAGGCCTGGGCCCACACCAAGCCGTGCAGCGCCTAACAGCTAGGCATCACGCCTAGCAGTTAGGCGCTGCGCATTCTGTTAAGAGGGCCCGAGCTGCCCCCCTTCCCCAACCCCCACCACATCTCTCTCACCTGCGATTTCCCCTCTCTCCCACTCTCAAATCCTTCCCCAAATCTTGCAGATCTGAAGATTTTCTCCGTGGATTTCAAACCCAATCCCTCCCTCTAGGTAATCTCCTCCAATCCCCTCGTTTTCATCCAAAAAATGCTCACATTTACTCATTTCTTGCTAGTTTGGCCAAACCCTAGTTTTTCATGGATTTTGAAATTTGTATTGAAATGTGAGATGTTTGTTTGCCAGTTTGCTAGGGTTTTGCTTCTTGTTGTGTTAGGGTTGGGGTTATGGGTGTTGTTATGTTGGGGTTAGGGTTAGGGTTGTTAGTATGCTAGGGTTATGCTTATGGTTATTGTTAAGTGGGGTTAGGGTTATTGTTTCATATCTATGTTAGGGCTTTGTATTTTGTATTAATCTTCAGATGAGTACTTATGGAATATATGTTACGTTGTGTTGTTTTAATTCTTCTAGAGATGGGAAGAACATGTGTTTATGTTCATCATGTGGACAAAGACGCCTTTTTAAAAGGGAATATTGAACCGGACCCGGATAAGCTCGACATGGTGTTTGAGAATAGTCCTAGCTATGCCGAGGTCTTAAAACAAGTGCGAAAAGATTTAAATTCGATGGACCCAAGTGATATCGTTGAGTTGGAGGGAAGTCATAATGTAGGTTTCTTATGCCATACATGCTAGAAAATATATGTCTTCCCATGACACCTAGGTCGTTGGATCTCCAATCCAATAGTCATTGTCGAAGTCCCTGATTCTGCGCCACATACTGGACTCCTGGGGGGTTTTGCAAATCTGCTGGCCTTCGACCATCACTATCGGATCTCCGATCCAATGGCTCAGGTACCACGGAAGGACGGGGGCATGCGACTCTCGGACGCACCTAATATGCACACCCGTACTCATGATACCCTTGAAATCTTTTTTTTTTCGGGTAATGATACCCTTGAAATCGAATATGCTAATTCATATTTCGTCTCTTCAAATAGCCAAGTACCAACTCCAAGACATATTATATTATTAGACCTAAAGAAGCTTACATTTTCGTACTTGTGTTTTGAGTCATATTTTGCACAGATAGCAAAATTATAGCGGTTTGCACATAGCTGGTCGACTCGGCCACGGTTTAATTAAGCCTGATGCATACATGTTAAGACGAAATAAGGTTTCCCCCGCTTTGTATTACAAAGCAACCATCACCAATACAACCAACGATAGGTGATGGGGCGGAAGCAACACAGGCACGCCCAGAAGAAACGAAGAGAAAAACAAAAGAAACAAATGCAGACAACGGCGGATCAACAAAAACGAAGAAATTTCGTGACCGCCAAGCCCACCAGGGAACCTCCACCAAGCTCCTATACCCCGAAGCACCGGTACCAATCAACACATCCAGGAAGGGATGCGAAGATGATGATGCTGCTGCCAAGGGTTTCCCCGGTACTCGGGGAGGAGAGAGGAAGGGTAGCCCCCGACGCCCTCCAGGAAGGTCTAGCGGCACCCTCAGGCACCACCGTGTCGGAGTCGGCTCGGCCGACAGGGATTTTTCCCGATCCCAACCTTCACCTCGGGCGCTCCGGAGCACGCCACCAAACAAACCACTCCCCTGCGCCAAAACGATCTTGAAGTTTTCGCGCCGTCTCACCACGGCACCGCGAAAGGGGCCTGCTCAACGAAGAAGAGGAGCCAGGACTAGGGACAGCAACACCGTCGGCATGCGGGAGGGCCCAACCTCCACCGTCAACGATGGTAACCGACCGGACGCGACACCAGGAGCATACCACGCCCGTGGGCCCATAGGCCAGGCCGGGACATCAGATGCCCGTAAAGCTCCCGCCGTCACGCTTCAGAAGGCACACTGTTAGCGCCACACCTCCAGTCCGAGTTGTTCCTCCTCCGCGCCACACAGAAGACGTCGAAGCCGCGCCAATGGCCGGCCCGCTAGGAGTCAGATGGGGCCCGCATGGGCCAGATCTGGGCCGGGGGCGTGCCGCCGGCCACCTCACGCCACCATGCCGCCCCGCCGCCAAGTGGCAGCACCGCCACCTCGCCCGCCGCCGGGTCGCCGGGCCACTGCCCAGCTGAGCAGCACCGCCGCCGTCCCCTGCCCCAAGAAGGGGACGCACGCGAGGGGACAGGAGATCCCGCCACCGACGGCAGCACCCAGGCCAGCGCCGGGGGCACCCGCTGACGACGGCAGGGAAGATCCAGCGGATGGGACGGCCGAGAGGGAGGGGAGGGAGTGCCCCGCCCACCTCCCAGGGAGGCGGCACAGGGGCGGAATCAGGAGGGGCGAAGAGGGGGCGGGACGGGCCAGGGCGCGCGCGGCGGCGGGGGTAACCGTAGCGGGAGGGTGCGGGTCGGGATCTCACAAACTCTACGTAACCTATATGATGCGTACATGTTATACAACTTTTGGCCTTATAGTAGAACTAATACCTCAGTAACCAAATTATAGATGGGGGATTGGATGGACGAGCATATATAGGCCATGGCTAGAGAAGGGGAATGTCTGGTCGCTTTCTACTATGCATGTGCATTGAGGACAGGTCCACCTTTCATGTGGCTCCCCCATTGTATCGAACCACCCAACTGTATCACGTCTAAGTACAAGATTGACATACCAATTCAACTGAACGCATAGAAAGACGTAGGAAAATCCCAATAATAACACAGTAAAAAATGCATGCAACTCCCACTGTTTTTATTTACTCTGGATATTAGTTTTGTCCTATGTCAAACAATATAAACATTTACAATGACAAATATATATGGTGTGAACATATATTCGATAATGAATCCAACAGTATTGATTTGGTATTGTAGACTTCAATACATTTTTCTGTAAATTTGATCATTGTTTCTAAAGTTTGACTTCAGTCAAAAGTAAACAAAAACGGAGTGACTAAAAGAACCGCAAATAAAACGACTGCCCTGGAGCAGTCCCCCTGCAGGTCGATCAAGGTCAGAATTAAACACTGGTGGTTGGTAAAATAAGCATTGGGGCCCTTGAACATAAATGGATCATCCATGCAGCTAGTGTGCATCCTTCTCGCGTACAGTAGTCGGCAAGTGCAGAGCCCCGTTCCGGGTCCCTCGCCGATCATGAGGATACTAACACGTACGTCGTCTCATTACTATGCACTGTGCAGACACAGAGCAAAGCTAAGAGCATCTGCCCCTCAGGGGGCTTGAAAAATCGCCGCCGGCCGCCGGCCCCAGGGTCGCCCCCCTCGAAGAATCGGCTTGGGGCCGATCGGTTTCCCAGCCGTCGGCCCCAGGATCGCCCCCCCTGAAAAATCGGCTTGGGGCCGATCGGGTTCCCAGCCGTCGGCCCCAGGATCGCCCCCCCCCCCTAGGCTTTTTAATTTTTTTGGAAAAGACATTCGGCTATATTTCGGCAAACGGGCATAAACTTCCGCGACTTAAATAATTTTTACATAGCAAATTTAAAATTTACTAAAAAAACAAAGGCCGCGACTACAGGAAGAACTCGGCGAAGTCGCCGCCGCCGCCGTCGTCCTTCTCCTCCTTCACGCGGCCACCCCTGCTGGACCCCTACCCAGAGTCGCCCTGGCAGACCGGTGGCGGCGCGTCGTCATCGCTGTCGTAGAGAAAGACGACGCCTCCCTCGTCGCAGCCACGGCGACGAGCGGCGATCTCCTCTAGGGCGCGACGCTGGCGCTCCGGCCCCAGCTGCGCCTACTTCATGGCCGCCGCGTCGTCGAACCGCGCCTCCGTCTTCACGCCGGTGAGCCCTGGCTCCATCTTGACGGCGGCGAGCCCTGGCTCCGTCTAGACGGCGGCGAGCCCCGGCTCCCTCTTCGGCTGGACGAGACGGGGAGAGCCGAGGAGGAGGCGCGCCCGCCCTTGTTGATGATGATGTCGGCGCTGCGGGTGCGCCGGCCGAGCGGCTTCTCCGCAGGCTCGGCCTTGACGCTATAGAGCGTCGGTGAGCCGGAGGAGTGGGAGGAGGAGTGAGAGGAGGAGGAAGAGGAGCCGGTCCTCCTCGCCATCCATTGGCCACCGCTCCGGCGCGAGGTCGGGGCGGCAGGATACGTGAATGGCGGCTCGTTGCCGCCCTCGAGGTGCTCGAGGATGGCGTGGAGCGTGCGGCCGGGGGCGCCCTACCACAGGTGGCAGCCTTTGCTGTTCTTAGTCCCCCGCATCACCGGTGCGTTGTTGGTGGAGGCCAGCCGCTCCGCCTGCCGGCGTTCGAAGTAGGCCGCCCATGCATGGTGGTTGCCGGCAGCGTACTCTGGGCGGGCCCGCTGCTCCTCCGTCAGCGACGCCCGCGCGCGCTCGACCTCGGTGTTGAAGTAGTCGGGGCGCATGACGTCGGGCAGCGGGGGCACGGGGACGCCCCCGGCGCTGAGCCTCCACCGCCCTGGCGCGCGCATGTCGGGAGGCGCCGGGATGTTCGCCTCGTGGAGGAGGTAGGCTTCCCACTCGTGCAGCGAGCGGCGGCCGAAGCCATTGGCCGTCTCGTCGCCGGGGAACCTCTCGCCCATCGTCTGCGGCGGCGAAAAGGGTTCGACGACGGCGGCTGTGCACGGGGGAGAGAGGGGGCCTGCGGGCGGGTGCGTCTCCGGCGAGGGAGGCGCTGCTTTATATAGCGGCCAGGGGGACGACGTTGTGTGTACGCGTAGCGGGAGGGGGCGCGTCGCCGCACCGCTCCGCCCGTGAGGAATCGATGGAAGGCTGACCGGCGGCAGCCTTGGCATTGATTCCTCGCAGGAAACGAGGTGTTGTGAGGACGACAAGGCGTGGGTCGCTGACTCGGCAGGCCCGCCGTTGTTCGCGCCAAAACCGATTGCTCCGGTGCCCCCCAGCGCGCCGGGTTCGGCCTGGGTCCGCCGGCGCCAGTTTCGGCCAAAACGGCAAAAAAATGGACTCTTGAGGACGCGACTGGGCCGGTTTTTAAGCATCGGCGTCAAAAAAGTTCTTTAGGAGCGTGATTGGGGGCGCGGCTGGAGATGCTCTAATCCAGTAAGGTAGTCCCTCCTGCGAATGTGAAATGGAACGGGGTTGGAGAACGAATCTTGATGCATGCATGCATGCAGCCATGCAGCTTTTTGCCATTGCCGTCACGTCGACCCTCCTCTTGTCTTTGTACAGATGTGTGCGAGTGCGTGTAATCATGCCATGGCCCAGGGTGTAACATGCATCGTGTGTACGCTGTGTGTGTGTGTGTGTGTGAAGGCGGTACCATCGTTGGTGGTAGCTAGTGCGTGTCGTTGTTCTTGGCTACGAAAATGGTGCTAGTACGCTAGGTGTACATGTACTCCCTCCATCCTTAAACGTATGTCTTTTTAAAGGTTTTAAATAGACTATAAATATAGATGTATATAGACATATTTTAGAGTGTAGATTCACCCAATTTGCTCCGTATGTAGTCCCTTGTTAAATCTTTAAAAAGACTTACATTTGAGAACGGAGGGAGTACATGATTAAGACCCTGTTGGGCAACCCTCCACTCCCCCACTGCGGAGCGCCGTTCTTGCCACTCCCCAGATTATAGTTGCATGCCACTCCGCTTCAGAGCGGAGTTGCAGAGGGGAGAGGGTCCGAACGGGCCCTAAGTTTGTTCGAGCCAGCCGAAGTTTGTTGCTTGTTCATATCGTCGTGCACCGCAGCCGACCGACAACGTACGTTAGGTCGTCCTCCAACAGCGTACGTATGTCCAGGACGCGAGGGTTGGCTAAGATGCCACGTAGGTCATGCCGTAATTTCGGCTGTCTGCGTGTAGACGATCAGTCAGCGTCACGATCGGTCGGGCAGAGTATCTATCCTGCATGCTAGGGGGACATGCAACCATCGGTACCTTTGTTAACAACCAAACAAGTAATTAAACACGTGGTGACTAGAGCATTACATGTGAAAATATGGCCACGTACAAACAAGCAAATTACATATGAGTCATACATATAGAGAACGAAGAAAAAACACACACACGCGTATCGGTTGGTCTACAAGGCATTGAGATTACACATATGAATGACAGTTACACGGTACCAGCTGATCGAGCTTACATGCGTTGGCATGTCAAGCTCGATCACCGCCTTTAATCGGTTGGCCTGGCCTGGCCCGGCCCGGCCGGCCTCGATCGGTCATGGTACAACAATACATGTCGTGGCTGCTTGTATATATGGCAGTTGCATCTGATGTATACAACTTTATTGCGACGACCGCGTGGCTGTGGGGTCCACTTGGCCGGGGATCTCATGTGCTATATGATGCGACAGTGACAGTGGCTGATGCTTGCATCTGGCAGGCAGCTAAAAGGTTTAGTTTAGTGAGATAAAAGAGGTGGATTCCCTGTCCTTTGTGGGTGCGTTCAACGGATTCGGTGGGCTTGGAACATCTATCTAGCTAGGTAGGCAGGTGGTTATATTCATCTGGCCTGCCCTGGCTTTGGGATGTTTTGCTCCTGCTCAATTGTTAATTGTGTAGACAAGTGACCCTGTCACAAGGGGTAAAGATTCTTTGGTTGGACTGATTAGAGGCTAAAGTCCACCTTCTTTTTACAGTGGGATAGCATGAGTTGTTCTGTATAAATTTTCAGTTATGAGTAAGATATACTGAGGGTGAAGAACTAGAATATATAATTATTATGCGATGGGCAGATGGCTTGCGTTGCAAATATTTACATTTTATGTCTTGGTTATAGAGTGGATTATACATTTTTGATAGTGACCTTCTTTTGAGTTTGTTTAACAATCACTCAGTTCACTATTACAAGATGTTCTAAGTTTTTCTTAATCGGATGTATATATTTGCATTTTAGTGTGCTCATTCATTCATTTTAGTCGTGTGTAGTCTATACTAAAATATTCAAAAATATCTTATATTCGTGAACGTTGCAGGTACTAAAATGCTCTTACGTCATATGACGTACACAATAAAATTAACCCACCTTCATGCATGTTTAGTCAGAGATCTCTGAGCAAAACACCATTAAATTACAACTGCAGAGACATGCATACGTAGATGCTACTCCCTCCATTCCAAAATACTTCCTCCGTTCCTAAATATAAGTCTTTGGAGAGATTTCATTACGGACTACATACGGAACAAAATGAATGAATCATACTCTAAAATGCATCTATATGCATCCGTGTGTGGTCTATGGTGGAATCTCTACAAAGACTTACATTTTGGAACGGAGGGAGTACTTGACTTCCATTTGTTCAAAAATGGATATACTTATATACTAAAACATGTCTAGATACATCTATATTTTGACAAATTGAAGAGATGTATTATGGAACGGAGGGAGTACATGCCCCGGTGGAAGAAAACAAGCAGTAGATGTAACTATATAAGCGTATGACGCAGGGTTACGTGGGCGGTAAATCTTCACATCCATGCATGAGCTGCTCGACCGATCTGCTGCTATCCGTACGCACGCAAAAGCCTAAGCTGGCTGGCCATGTTAATTTTACCTTTGGCTCCATGCGTACATGGTCGGTCGACTCACGTGACATCCATTTTTATCTCTTCTTCATAGGGAAACACTTGCCGTGTAATCAGGCAAGGGAATCGACAAACAAATTAAAGACGCCTTGCATGCATATGCAATTATGGGGTGTTTGGTTCAGAAGTCTTAAGACTTTTTCTAGTCCCTGTAGAAAAAGTCCCTTCCGTTTGGTTCCTAGAGTCTTTTTAGGGACTTTTTCTAGTCTCTGATACTAAAAAATTCCTGAACCAAACACCCCCCATTGCATTTCCTGCCACGCACTCACTCACACTACCGGCCGACACTCAGGCGGTGCTTACGTACGTACGGCCATCAGTTGTCACCAGTAATTGAATTTGTTGTGTTCTACACATATTCATCTGATGGTTGATCATGTGAGCAAACCCAACCGGTCATGTGAAACTCTTATGGATCTAGCTGCGCCTTCTACTACTGGCCAGATGCATAGATGGACGGACTCTCCGCCGCATCTTGTGGATTTCACCGTGATCCCTCCCTGCAGGAAAATCCTTCTCGGCCATCATCACTACTAAAAAAAGGCCTGCTAATGACGTACCTGTTTTGCTTACTAATGGCACACTACAGGTGCGCCACTAGCACCACGCCATTAGATTTTATTATTAATGGCTAATGGCGCACCATGTAGTGCGTCATTAGTATACCATACGGTGCGTCATTAGAATGCCTCCCAGAGGGCCATATTTAACCATGTGCTCTGGCTTACTAATGGCGCACTTGTTGATGATGCGCCACTAGTGTGCATTTTGCAGTGCGCCACTAAAGTTCTGGGTGGTGCGCCACTAGTATGAATATTAGGGATTTTTTTCTTTTCTGATATTTGCACAGGTTACAAAACATATTACTGCACGGAATATAGACATCACAACATATAAACAGCAGAGTTATCGAATACAATAGAAGATTAGTCTCCGAATACAATTCATCATATTAGTCTCCGAATTCAAAAGACCGAACAAAGTTAGAACATTACAAGTCTCGAAACCGCGAGTAGCGAGTTTGTCTTCACATTACAAGTCGATATCGATCATCTAAACTACCATCACATAGAAGAGAGCTGCGGTCATCACGATTAGCATCATCGCGATGAAACTGGTCTTCATCCGGTTCCTCCTCCGCTCCCTCCTCTCTCCCGCTAGATAGCGCGCGTATCTAGCTTCCGCCTCCGCCCTAGTGGTGTACCTTTTGTAACTGTTACCGCTGAAACGGTGAACCTGTCTCCGACACTCCTCCCAGTCGTCGTAGACTCCGGGAACCTTACCCTTGTACACGACATATGATGGCATCTCTATGCACTAGCCAAACAAAACGTTCGTAGCAATTCACAGACAATACATAAGCAATATATAAGTATGCAACAAAAGGATCGGAAGAGAAAAGCAACACATTAATAGCACGATCATGGTCCTACTAATAAATAGCATCGATTACATATAAGTTGAACGACTGTCCAAACCAAAGAGACATACAACTTCATTAAAGTTTAATATTACAACTTGAGCCAATCGACATTTCAGAACTACATAGCATCACTACTTTCGACTCGACTCAGGGACCGGAGCGTGGATGAAGCCGCCGTCTTTCGTGATGGTCATGAAATCGCGGGCGTTGTCAGTCTGCATTTGTAGCGTTGTTTCTATCTCACTGTTGGACGGTTGATGTCTGAGATAGAACTGCCCCGAGGTACGAAGGACATCTTGATGGATGATTTCCGCAAACTCCGACTGGATGTGAAAGAATTCTTGTCTGATGTCCACGTCCTGGATTGCCGACAAGCGTGCGGCCCAATCTTTGAGATTATTTTTGTAGCAGAAGGTGATTATGGTCCCGTACGATCGCCCGCATGTGATGGAGGGCGTAGTAGGCATCCTTCTGACCGCCAGGCGGCTGCTTGACGCAGGGGAACGTCGTATTGTGGCTGAAGATGTGCTTGCCGTACCTACGAACTGGCCTGCTGAAGGTGCCTCCAGATCTGGCGTAGCCGGGGAGAACATCATCAAGAACTTTCTTGATATTTGTGTAGTCTTTCTTTGACTGACGGTCCGGGTCAAAATACGTGGCCATGGAATATTTCGGGCTTAAGAGGATGAGTGTGCAATGTGTGTCACTGCACAAAACACGGAATGTTAGAAAAAAAAAGAACGATCGAAATCTAAGAAATCATATGTTACGGGGCGGTGAGGGGATGACTTACTCGGGAAAGTAAGGCACGAGGAAGTTATCCTTATCTGGGTTTGGCAGAATGACGCCTTCGAGGTATGAACTCGCGAATTGCCGGTCCCCAGCGCTGCCCAAGATCTTGGCACGCATGTAGAAGGGGTCGACTATCACGATGTCCGGGGTCTTGTCTCTAATGATCCGCATGTCCATACTCAGCGAAAATAGCCGAACGAAGGTGTAGTGCAGCGGATGAAGGTTAAACATAGCGAAGATGTCATCAAACCGCAGGACGATCGTACCCCCGATGGCGCTATCCACAAAGCCCTTGCCCTATAGCACCTTGGCCACGAAAACTGGGTATGCGACATCATTCTCGGAGAGACGCCGCTTCTCCAAAGAAAGAACACTGTCATGCAGACTCCGCATAGCACCGGTTGCAGCATTGAGCAGATTAGTCGGTAGCATCGGCCTACCCACCACATGCACCCTCCTCGAGATATCCTTAGGTGAAGGTGGCCCATCCTGAGCACGGATCGTACTCGGTGCCGGCTGGCTCGCACCGCCCTTGTTATTCTTTCGTTTCCGTCCCTTCTTCCTCATCTCCTGTAATGGGATCGAGTTCTGCTCAGAGACCGCCTTCTTGAGTGTGTTGGGGCTGATAATATTCCGCACCTCGGCTATCTGAGGCTCGGTGAAGGCGGCAGCTGGAGGCGTCTCCTGAGAACTGAACGCCAGACGACGCCTGTTGCAATTGGGTTTCTCCGCGGTACCAGCTAGATCGCGGTCGTCTTTTTCAGGGTTGGGTTCTTGAGAAGGAGGCCCGAAGAATTCGTCACTGTACCCATGTTCGGCAAAGTACTTATCGACGTTGGTAAATGTACCATCGTCGTTGTCGTCGTCGTCCGGATCCTGTGCCATATGCATGTCCGGATCCTGTGCCATAGGGATGTCTGGCATGTCCGGTAGCGTTGCGGCGGTCTTGCCATGGCTTGGCGCCGGCACGACTGGCGGTGTTGTCTGTGGGGTGGTGTCCCCCGCCCCCAAACGAATCTGGCTCTTCGGCCAAAGCAGGGGCCAACTTACGCATGCGCTGAGGGTCATCACATCATCTTCGTCGGCCCCAGCGGGTCGAATCAGAGGTAACAACTCGTCGCAGCCTGGCAGCACCCGAACCAGTTCAACCCTATAGATGGTGGGTGGCATCGGATTACTGTGGAACACGGGGTTGTCCGGTTGAACGATTCTGCCCTTGGCGACATCGAAGTTGCAGGAAGCAGTCTCAGCTTAAACAAGATAACTCAAGGAACAAGAGTACAAGAGCTTGACAATTTCATGACCATATCTTGCCTTGATTACTGAAAGTTCAGTGTGATAAGCCCACACAAATGCTGGGTAACCAACTTACAGCTGACGCTTCACAAGACACCACAGCTAAGGCTATGATATCAAACATAGGATATGACTAGGTATGAGAACCTACTAGTGTCACTAACTAATTAGCTAACTTTGTTGTTTCCCTACTTTGATAGCATATAAAACGAACACATTCATCTCCTTCTCTTCTCCTTGTGTGAAGTACTGTACCATGCCTCTGAGGTAACTTTACTGATGCAGAAACAGACAACTTTTAACTCTATTCACTCTGTGGTTAGTACAACACAACATAATTTTTTTAACAGATGAAGATATCTTTATGTGTATAGAAGTAAATTAATCGCCTAGACACGCCAATTGTTCAGTGGACACTAGGTTATTTTGACTCTGGTAGGCGATAGAATCAACTCCGTCACTGGTTTTAAGGCCGAAACTGAACAGTTGGCTAGAGGGCTCGAATCGACCTCTTGCTAGAACGAACGAGCTGCATAATGCGTTACCTGGTGGAGGCGGCTCGCCGCAGCAGGGGCCTTGCGCCGGGGAGGGCCGGGCGGCCGGGCGGGGTGAGCCGGCACCTGCACGAATCAGCTCTGTCAGGTTCAGAAAGTTGAGATCAGATAGCTGGGGGCCGCACCGGCGAGGGTCGCTAGAAGAAGACTGGGGCTCGAAGGAGTAAGCGAGGGCCTCACCTCGAACGAGACGGAGATGGTGGGGGCGGAAGGGCTCGTCACCGCCGGTGAAGACTGAAGACTACGAAGCGCGAGGGTCGGAGCGGGGGAGGCGGCGGGGGCGCGGGGGCGGCGGCGGCGCAGTACGGGTCGGGGCAGTGGGCAGGTCGGGGCAGCTGTGGGCGGGTGAGAGAGATGGGGAAGATAGAAAGGACTGGGGATTTTAGTGGGGGGGAGGGTTAGCAATGGCGCACCCCCGAGCGGTGCGCCATTAGAATTTTTTTGATAGCAATGGCGCATCCACACGCGGTGCGCCATTAGAAATCTTTTTTTTGTATAGCAATGGCGCATCCCAGAGAGGTGCGCCATTAGTAATCTTTTTTTCGAATAGCAATGGCGCACCCCAGAGAGGTGCGCCATTAGTAATCTTTTTTTGTATAGCAATGGCGCTCGGGGGGGGGGGGGAGGGGGAACCGAGCGAGGAGACATGGGAGGGTGCGGGGGGTCGTCGGCGGCGGTGGAGCGGGGAGGGTGCGGGGGGTCGGCAGCGGCGGTGGAGCGGGGGAGGGTGCGGTGGGTGCTCGGCGGCGGTGGAGCGGGGAAGGGTGCGGGGGGTCGGCGACGGCGGTGGAGCGGGGGAGGGTGGGGGGTGCTCGGCGGCGAGGGGGGTCTGGCGAGGGGGGATAGCGATCGAGATGGAGGGGGATCGAGATAAGCGTGTCCTCATGAATATTCAATATTTTTTCATATTGAATATGAAAAGATATCATCAAATTTGAAAAAATATTCATGAATTCAAATAGTGCCCATGAAATTTATAAATATTCATGAGTTCAAAAAATATTAACAAATTCAATACTTTTTGTGAGTTAGAAATTCAATACCATAATAAATATAAATAAATATTCATGAGGACACTAGAACAGAAGAAATATCATTTCAATATGTCGAAATACAATCGAGAAATGAAGGCTACAATCTAAATACAATCGATCTTAGCTAGCTATCTGTTCACAATCTTCTTGCCCATATTTTTCGTAAATGGAGTTCTTCTATTGAACGGACGTCCTTTAGGTAGGGTGGTCCTGCTTCTTCTTGTGGTATATGCTGGTACTTCATCGTCGTCGTCATGTTCCATCTTCGGGTCACCGTACTTGTCGAAGTCTTGCTCATTGGCGACTCCGTCCATTCCGATGATCTTCCTTTTTCCTCTCCTCACGACAACACGACTGGGCGTTGACGGGTCGGTTATGAAGAAGCATTGGTCCACTTGGGAAGCCAGTACCCATGGCACATTTTTCGCGGTGACGTTTGCGCCCGCGGTCTTGGATTTGGCTTCGGGTATAACCATGGTGGTGAAATGCCGGTCTTCTTTTAGGACGCTCTTGGCCCATCTGACACGGAACATCGAGACCTTCTCTCCAGCGTAGCTCAGCTCCCAGATCTCCTCGATCCTTCCGTAGTATCTGTCCTTGTCGTTACCGGTGTAGGATTCCATCGTTACCCCGGAGTTCTGATAACCATCGCTCTTCATGTCCTTTCCCTCAGTGTAGAATGTGTAGCCGTTGATATCGTACGCTTCATGCGTCATCAGGTTGTGCTCGACGCCCTGTGACAAGGCGAATATGAGTTGTTCTTCCACGGAAGAATCCTCATGTAAAGGGTACGACAAAAGCTTCTGCTTGAACCAACGCGTGAAACATGAGTTGTGCTCTTTGATTATATCTCCGTCTGTCCTCTGTTGGCCTCGGTCATTGTACGTCTTCTCAATAAAGGTTTTGTGCTCTACCACCCAAGGATCGACCACGTCTATGTGTTGTAGGGCGACTAGGTTTGCTCTTTCAAAGTCGGCGAGTCGACCCTCGAAGTCGACATGCATTTCGCGGCGACCCTCACGGTGACCCCATCCAGCGAGCCTGCCGAGGTGCCTGTTGACGGGCAGATCAACGGGGTTCTCGATGCCTAGATAATTCGTGCAGTAGGAGATGCACTCTTCGGTCAGAAAGCCCCTGGCTATGCTTCCCTCTGGACGTGACATGTTGCGAACGTATCCTTTGATGACACCATTCATCCTTTCGAACGGCATCATGCTGTGCAGGAACGTCGGCCCGAGTTGGATGATGTCCTCCATGATATGGACCAGCAGATGCACCATAACGTCGAAGAATGCGGACGGGAAGTACATCTCAAGCTCGCATAGTATCACCACGATCTCTTCCTGTAGCCTTCTGAGTTGCCTCACGCCAACCGACTTCCGAGAGATGACGTCGAAAAAGTTGCATAGGCCAAATAGCGTTTCACGGACGTGCGCGTCCATGATCCCACGGATTGCAACTGAAAGTATCTGCGTCATCAGCACGTGACAGTCGTGAGACTTCATCCCGCTGAACTTCTGCTTCGCTGAGTCTAGGTATCTGCTTATCTTCCCCGCGTAACCGTAAGGAAGTTTTACTCCTACGAGGCAGGTGAAAACCTGATCGAGCTCCTCCTGACTTAGAGTGAAGCACGCGGGAGGGAAGTCATTTCCGGTCTTCTTGGCCTTTTTGCCTTTGCGACGACTTTCCGTGTCCTGCTTCGCCTCATCATCATCATCATTAGCGTGAAGCTCCTCCCTGATGCCCATTGATTTCAAGTCTGCCCTTGCTTTCGGCCCATCTTTGGTCCTCTCTGGCATGTTGAACAGGGTACCAAGCAGACTCTCGCACACGTTCTTCGTGATGTGCATGACATCAAGGCTGTGAGGCACACGGTAGATCTTCCAGTACGGCAAGTCCCAGAAAACAGACCTCGTTTTCCATACCTTCAGCAGCGGCTCTTGCTCCTTTCGCTTCTTTCCCGGCTCTCGCGCCTTTTGCTTCTTTCCCGGCAGTGGGCAATCTTTCCAATTTTTCAACAGCTCGTCTATTTCCTCGCCGCTCCTCGTACGCGGGCGTCTTCGGGTTTCGGTTTCACCATCGAACAGATCCTTGCGTTTCCTCCATGAGTCATCATCGCGAAGCCACCTTCGATGTCCCATGAACACGGTTTTCGAAGACCCGGGATCTCTATCTAGCTGGCGATACGTTGTGTCATCCATGCACCTGACGCATCCAGAAAATCCGTGGACCACCTGCCCCGCGACATATCCGTAACCGAGATAGTCGTGCACCGTCGTGAGCAGTGCGGCTCTCATAGGGAAATATTATTTCTCTGCGGCGTCCCACGTATTGGCTGGCGTTTTCCACAGCGTGTCTAGCTCCTCTTTCAGCAGCCCCAGATACAGATTGATGTCGTTCCCTGATTGTTTCGGCCCTTCAATTAGCATACTCATGTGAATGTACTTCCTCTTCATGCACAACCAGGGGGGAAGGTTGTACATCCACACAAACACAGGCCAGGTGCTATGTGTGCTTCTCTGGCTGCCAAACGGATGGACTCCATCAGTGCTCACGCCCAGCACGATGTTCCTTGGATCGTTCCAAATTCTGGGTGTTCGAAGTTCAACGCTTGCCACTAGCTCCCATACTTAGGGTGACTCAGCATCTTGTCTTTTTTATTTATCTTCGGATCATTTGCGTCATCTTCTCGCTTCTTCTCCTCCCTATCCGCGTGCCAACGCAAGAGCTTTGCTACCTTAGGGTCCGCGAAATACCGCTGCAGACGAGGAGTGATCGGAAAGTACCACATCACTTTTCGAGGAGCTTTCTTCCTCTTCTTGTATCGAGTGACGCCGCACACCGGACATATGGTACACTCCGCGTGCTCGTACCGATAAATGATGCAATTGTTCATGCACACATGGTATTTCACGTGCGGTAAATCCAGAGGACACACGATTTTCTTCGCCTCCTCGAAACTGGTCGGGCACTTGTTCCCCTTGGGAAGACGTTCGTGCCAGAATGACATGTTCTCGTCGAAGCATGCGTCGGTCATTTTGTGTTTTACCTTCATCTCCAGAGCCATGAGCGTTACATTCAGGCGGGTATCCTCGGGCCTGCATCCTTCATACAATGGAGTAACCGCGTCTATCTCCAGTTGATCCAGCTTGGCTTTCTCTCGGGCGGCAGCTCTTGCGTTATCCGTCTGCTTGAGAAGCAGCTCTTGAATATGAGGGTCCTGGACCCAGCCCATCGATGGTCCATCGTCGTCTGCTCCGGCATCTTCATCTTTATGATCATGCCCTTCGTGTGCTCCGGCATCTTCCTCATCATCATGTCCGGCATCTTCTACATGATGACTGTGTACTGTATCTACTTCGTGATCATGTCCTGGAGATTCTTCGTCTTCTCGCCCGCCCTCGCCGCGGTTGTCTTGCTGCCCTTCCTCATTTCTTGCCGGCCGGCCCCCATGGATGACTTCATAATCATCTTCATCACCTTGCCACCGATAGCCATCCATGAAACCACGCAAGAGCAGGTGGTCCCGCACCTGTACGGAATCCGGGTCCATAAGGCTCCTCAGCTTGCATCTTCGACACGGACATCTTATCTCCGTCTCGTTCTTTTGAAGCATCTCGGCCTTCGCGGAGCTCAAAAACCTATTCATGATGCCTTCGGTCATCGTGCGGACCATGGTCGCCTGCGGGGTAGAGTAAGACGATATTTTAGAATCAAGAAAAAATTTGGCATGCCTTTGCCTAAAAATAGGACAAAAAAGAATGCATAGTGCCAAAATTCTCGCCAAAACGGAAATGAATCAACATTCCGGCAAAATATTGGCAACTATCGCATTTCAAATACCGGTACCTGCAAACACAAACATATATGCAACACCACAAACATATGCAACACCACAAACTTACATAGATCTAGCTAGGCCATAAAAAGTGCATGTGCACGTTGTTGGAGGGAGAAAAAAGTAGATCTATAACATAAAAAAAGCTTTCCCCTTACTTACCTATCAAAAAAAGGTAATTTAACCACTTAATCTGGATGAATCTATGGTGCAAATGAGGTGAGGAGGAGGAGGCAGCCGAGACAAGTTTGGAGGAGGAGGTGGAGAGAATGAAGTGGGGAAAGTGAGTGTGTAGGTGGCTGTCCAAAATATCTAGCTGGTCCCAGGTTACTAATGGCGCACCATCCACAAATGGCGCACTAGCTGGCGGTGCGCCATTATTAGTTTTGAAAAAAAAAATTATAGTAGTGGCGCACGGGGTGACTGGTGCGCCATTAGTATTTTTGAAAACAAAAAGGTTAGTAGTGGCGCACGGGGTGACTGGTGCGCCATTACTTGTTAAAACTAGTAATGGCGCACTGTGCCCTGGTGCGCCATTAGTAGTTTTGGAAAAAAAGAAAGAAAATTTGTTAGTAGCGGCGCACCATGACCGCGGTGCACTAATGGCGCACCAACACACGGTGCGCCACTGCTATATAGTAGTGGCGCACCGCATGTCTGGTGCGCCATTAGTGTTCATATTATCTATAGCCTTTTTCCTAGTAGTGCATGGTGGAGTGCACCATGTGCATGCGCGTGGTCCTCCTGGTTTGGGTTTGGCAAGGATCGGAGGATTTGTGGGCGCGTGGACTCCATCCTGTACTCATCTGCCAGGCCATGCCATGCCAATTGCCATGCACCATGAATTCGTACATGGCGTAGTAGGTGGAGCAGTGGCCTCCAGCTCCCCTGCAGCGCAACGGGTGTCAGTCCTTCTGGGCACCATCCGGTACGACTCCGGTCTGAACACATTTAGTTTCGTGTACCACGGCAGATAAAATCATAAATGTGCCCATGCACGTACGTTTGTGTGCAGTAGATATCCATGGACCCAAACTAAATGCATGTATATAAAACCTGATCGGGGTCAAATGTAAAATTTAGTGTGATGTTTTTCCCCGGCGACTGCGGTGGCCCTCCTAGTCGATGAACTCATGGCGGCGGCAACAGGATTGCCAAAAAGAATCTCACGGCTGCGCCAGCTAGATGTGTCGATTCTAGCGCCGGTGGCGCTGGCGAATGAATCGATGTGGGGGTGGGAGGTGGGCGGGGGGCTGGAGGGTGCTGGTGGTGTGCGTGGCGGCTGCCGGAGGCAAGGAGGGAAGCGCTGGCATGGAGGCGGCCGAGCGGGGGAGAGAGTCGGCCACGTGAAGGGGAAGGCATCTTTTGTTGAGAACTCATTTCGATTGCTTATTTGAGAGGCGGCTGGCGCTTCTCCTAAAAATTTGAGCGGCTAAACCTTTTGAATGTTCGACTAGGTGAGGTTTAACTTCTCAAGGCAATCTTTTGACAAGTTAAGCTCTTGTGATGCTTCGGTAAGAGAAGGCCATCCCTCTACCCCCCCCCCCCCCCCCCCCCCCCTCTCCCCAACCTTCGGTTCTTGGTCGCTGGTAGGCCCCCTCAGCTTCACCACGCGCATCCAAACCGTCAAACTCCCTTCATCGCCTCCGCCTGGGACGCCATAGTTTTCCGCCGCTTACAACGCCTTTCCCATCTCCAATGAGGTCATGTCTCAGCCTTGCCAGGGTCGACGCTCGTCCCCATCTTCGGCCTCGGTGGAATTGACTGACACGCGCGAAATATTCAAGCACATGATATTTAGCAAGCACATAGAAAAAGATATAACAAAATGTCTGTACTTGAACAGTCCCCCAGCAGCCCGAAACTTTGGTACCGGAAGTAAAATATGAATAGGGCCCCGAGGAATAAATGGATCATCATCCAGTACATGCAATTACTGGCAGTTCTTTCTTCTCGCGTCAATGATAGAGCTCGAGCCGGCAAGTGCAGAGGCCCCGGCCGGCCCCTCGCCGCTAAGAAGAGGAGGGACACGTTGGTCACATTACCGTGCGAACACACAGCTAGCAGACCTAGTAGGGTATATGTGAAAGAGGACCAGAGAAAGTACTTGCTGGCTAGAGAACGGATCCTGATCACCCAAGTTTGCCATTGCTATCCATTTCGATGAGCAGTGATGTGAAGTGAACGCACGTCCTGTTGTACGCATGTGTGTGCGTTAATCATGCACCGGCCCAGGGTGTAACATGGTGTGTACGCTTGATATTGGGCGGCTACGTGTGTATGTGTTGAGCCAGTAGTGTGGCAACTAGCAACTAGTGCGTCTTGTTTTCAGCTAGCTAGCTAGCTAGGGATACAGTACATATGATTAAGTTTGTTCAAGCCAGCCCAAGTTTGTTGCTTATTCAACGTCATGGAGTGGAGAGTGGATCGACAACGTACGTTAGGTCGTCCGTGCATGATTGATCCATTTTGAAGTACCTACGTACGTCGACCACGTATGCTAGGAGTACGGTGCTAACTGTATACGTCACAATCATGTCGTTGGATGTCTGCTTGTCAACAATTAGTCAAGATCGTTATCAAGCATAGTATCCTACTGGTGTGGTGTGGGACATGTCGCCGTTGGTTTTCAGAACAGCCAAACAACTTACTTATTAAATACGTGTGTGTACTTGGTATCCACTGCTAGTACGTATATATACATGTGGCCACTTTGCCAAGTCGTTTCTTTTCTTGTAAGAGTTGTCATGCAAGCTGGAGTGGAATACATATATGTGAGGTTACCTGCCAAAAAAGGCACTTTATATAGTATCGATTGCAGCCCTTCTTTTCTCAGAATAAACAGATGCAGCATCCTATTTAGTGCGAAAAATGGTTAAAATAAAACACATCCAGAAAGTTGCTACAAAATAAAATTAAAACGCACAAACTAACTAAAGCTAGGAGATCACAACGTATGCATAATTAAGATAGGGGGCAGTTTGCCGTTGGCAAGGCGGAGACGTACGTTGGCATGTCAAGCTCGATCGATCGATCATGAATGGCCGGTACGTGCTGAGTCGCTGACCCAGCTTACATTTGGCAGTTGCATGTGATGTATCCAACTTTATCGTGACGACCACGTGGCTCCCAAGCCCAGATGCATGGAGATCTCATGTCATGACCCAAGATGCGATGGTAGCATGCGCTGATGTTAGCATCTGTCAGTTCGAGGTTAGTGGTAAGATAAAAGAAGCGGATTCTCGTATATCAAGTAGCACTGTCCTTTGTGACTCTATTCAACGGATTAGGTAGATTTGGAACATCAAGCTAGGCGTAGGCGGGGGTTTAGGCATCTCAAAGGCGGGCATCCATTCCGGCCCCAAGTGTCTGCTCTGTCCGGCCCCAGCATTTTTAGGGCAGCTCCAACAGAGATTATCAAATCGATCATAAATGTTTGGATCGAATTGCCGAACTTTTTCATCCAATTTCGGTCATCAAATTTGTTTGATCGCACACCCCTCGATGAGTACCAGAATTGGAATCCAAAAATACACTCCATTGCGTGGGATATCAAGCATGTCTACGTGCAGATTCTATGCCAGAAGGATTGAGAGACCTCCTCCTCGCAGCTCATTCAGGCCATCACGTGCTGCAGATCAGACGATGACGGCTCATACGGCTGTGCGGATGGCGAGGAGGTGCTGGTAGCCTCGGAGACCACCCCTACGTCCAACTAATTAGGATTAGTTTAAATTTTGGTTGAACTTATTTAATTTTGTCTGTTTGATTGCAATATATCGAAGTTTATTTAAAATTTGATCGCTTGTTCGGGTGGTCTGTTTCAAATGGCCCAGAAAATTGCTGCCTACGCTTGGATGGTCGGCGCTCCGCCCACTGTCCGTGGACATGTACAGCCGTGTCTGCACATATTTGATGTTGTCTGTTTGGTGATGCAGGCACCCATTTTTGGGCGGATAGTCCAAAATCCTCAAGTCTCGTCCCAAATCAAGGGCGGAGTAGTGGATTTTGAACTGTCCATCACGATCTACTAAACAACTGCGTCGACGCCCATGAATTAAGAGTCTGGCTACTGCAGAACCATGGTGGTTGCCGAGAAGCCGCCACATGACTGTGATGCAACGTCCCAAGACAGATGCTACGACGGCTGGGGCGGCACCAGCAGCTAGAGTGACAACGACAGTGATCATCGCAACAGCCTCGGGGGACATGCGTTCGAGATCATCGTCTGATTTGTCTAGTAGATTTAGGTTTGGTTTAAATAATTTCATCCAAGCCATTTATGATATAACCGAATCACGTTAAATTTTCATTTTTGAAATGATTAAAATGAGAAGTTTCTGGATATTGCCATTAGGTGGTTGGACGTCGATCGGATGTCCGCGGACACGTTCAACCTACGAGGTCGTCCCTCTGGGTTTTTTTTGCCTTGGAGACGCCCATATGCTCGTTCTTCGACCTTTGCCCTGCTTTGCGGATGGAAGTTAATTTGTTCGTAATGAGGTGTTAATTATTGGTTTCTGAAGGTTGGAGACGCAGTTCCTACAATGTCACAGTACGTACGCGCGCACTGATAAATTAACCCACCGTCATGTCCAGAGATCTGGGCATCTTTTTAAAAGGCACGCAGATCGATGCGAGTACACTCGGTGGAAGAAGACAAGTCAGCAGACCAAACTCGTCAGTCGTAACCGTATATAGGACGCAAGATTACGACGGGTTAATTCACATGAGCTACACCCGTAGACGAACAAGTCTATATGCGCTGGCCATCTTGGTTTTACCTTTGTCTCCACGCTTACATGCATGGTCGGTCGGCCCACGGACGCTTTTGCACTCGCTCGTTCACACGAGCGGTGCCGCAGTGCCACTTGCCACGCGATTAAAGCAAAGCCAAGCTGCTCGACGAAAATCAAAGCGAAGTCACCGTGCATGCATGGATATGCATACATACATACAGTAGATAAAGGTAACACACGTGCACGTAAGAACTTAGCCGTTTCTTTCTTCCCGGAGGAGGTTAGGTACGTGCGAACGACCGTAAATCGCGGTTGGAATTGGGTCATGTGAACCCCCGCGGATTTAAGCTGCGCTGCTACTGCTGGCGTACGTGCGACCTCTACAGCTTGGCGACTACCTGGATGGAAGGCGCTAGTCACGGCCAACAAGCATCCCTGTAGAAACCATGCACCTCTAGTCCCTCTACAGCTTGGCGACTACCTGCATGTATGAAAGATGGACCGAGGTCGATCTCGAGGGGAGTTTCACGGTAGTAGAAGAAACCGGGCCGGGTTAATTGCACAGGTACTGCAGCTGGTGTATACTGTGCTCGGTGCTGGTAATTATTCAATGGATAGACACAAACAATGTTTACCCTCGTCGCCGGCAGGTAGGAATTTTCTTCTCCCCGTGCATGCATGGACCATCCATATGCGCGTGGCTGCTTTGATTTAGCAAGGAGGATTTGTCGGTGCGTGGACTCAATGTACTGTCACTGGTAGAAAAAGGGTAGTACCGTAGCATGGATCCAGCCAGGAGTAGTAGGTAGGTGTAGTGTAGTGGACTCCAGCTCGCAACGGCTTACGTGTAACTACACGTACATGCCAGTTTATGGCGCGTACGTGCCCCTGCCATGCATGCATATCTGGTGGAGTCGAGTAGCATGGCAAATCGCCATGAATGCGCGTATGCACGCACACTAGTACAACTGCCCCCGCGACCCCAAACTAAATGCCTGTAAAACCTCATCAAGGAATGGTCAAAACTCACATGTACTACTACGTATAGTAAATCAGTGGCGGTAATATAGGTTTTACCATTCCTGGCCAGCTGTATGTGCGCTCCTCTCTTGAACGTCCCTGCCGACAGGCATCTTTGCACCAAGCCGACCTGACGAGACGAGAAAAAGTATACTCCTAAAAGCATCTTCAAACGGTCCAAATTTTAGCGGTCTAAAACCGGAGATGTAAAATATGGACCGTCAAAAAATACGTTTTGGAGCTTTAAAAAATGCTCAACTTCAACAAATGGTCCAAATTGGAGATGTAAAAGAGCAACTCCAACAAATGATCTAAAACAAAGATGTAAAATCGTCTTGATCGTCTTCTTCAACCTCGGGACGTCGGCCGCCTTCATCAAATCCGTCGCCATCAAGCTCTCCCCGACCTCCCCGAGCGCGCCATCCTCCCCGTGATGAGCTCCTCTCCCAATCCCCCTATTTTTCCCCTTCGATCGGTGTCGTTTGCCACCGCTCCCGTGCTCGTCCGTGGTCGCCATGGCCGGAGCCCGACCTCCCCCGTACGTGCTCCTTTGCCGGCCAGCAGCGACGGAGGCGGGCAGCAGCCGACGCGAACACCACGAGCAGCGGCACAGGCACGCTGCACGGGCCAGCAGCGATGGCAGCTCGGCTGGACAGGGTCAGTGCGGGGCGGCGGCGGGGCCAGGAGGCGGTGGCAACGGGGCGGGCCAGCGAGCAGCGGCGGGCGGTGGCCTAAGGACCCGGCGGAGGCCTACATGGGCAGCCGGACCGCAGGAGGCGCCGAATCCCACCGCGGCTGCCTCCCGATTCGGCGGCGCCCGGGCGGCTGTGAGACGGCTTCCGGCGAGGGAGGCGACGGGGGCCAGGGCGGCGGAGGGCGGCGCTGGCGATTTGGGGCAGTGGCGGCGACGGCGGCGGGGATTTGGGTGGTGGCGGCGGCGGATTCCGGCCGACTAGTGTTTGGGCGGGCGGACGGGCGCGGCTGTGAAATGAAATGAAGGGCGGTTGGGCGTTGGCGGGCGGTCGCCGAATTTGGACCCGTTGTATCTCGTGATGTAAATTTGCACCATGAGGTGTTGTATTTTACATCACCGGGAGGCCACGGTCCAAATTTTTTTACACATGGACCGTCTGTTGGAGCGCTTTTTGCTTCAGACGGTTCAAAAGTTAGGTATTTTTACATTTGGACCGTCTATTGAAGATGCTCTAAAGAACCCAATCAGCACTAACTGTCTTCGGATAATGCGGAATAACATCGCATCTGTTAGCTCAGCCATGCAAACAACACCTTTTATCCCTTGACGATGATCCAAATGCAAGTGAACAAAACCCCAGCAAAGCAAAGTTGAGCGACTGACTTTTGCTACAACCCTCATCACTTGTGCCTTTACACATGCAAGGTCTCATGACTCTGTGTGTGTGTGTCGGGAACCTGCAAAGCTGCATGCATGCTTAAGGTCAACTGACACTGTCAATTATCAAAATAAATTCTGGCAGGTGGATAGGTAGCCTCCAACTTGCACAAATCTGGACCACTAAGAGGGTGTTTGTTTCCAGGGACTTATTGGTTTACGGACTTAAAAAAGTTCCTATAAGTCCCGTCTAAACCAAACAGGAGGGACTTATAGGGACTTAAAGTGGGCATTTGGGACTTATGGAATAAGACTCTCAAGGAAAGTCTTACATGGACTTATAGTTGTAATATGGTCTTTTAGTCCATGTTAAGTCTGAGGAACCAAACAAGTAGGGACTTTTTAGGGACTTGGGACTTATAAGTTGGGACTAAAAAAGTCCTAGGACTTACAATGGTAGAAAAAGAGGCTTCCATACGCCCCCATTAGTCCCCAAAACAATCGAACCGCGACCAAAGGGGTCTTTAGTCGCGGTTCGGGAGGAGACCCGCGACCAACTATCTGGGCCCAGCGCGCTCGGTCGACAGCTGGCGGACGGGAGGGGCTTTAGTCCCGGTTGGCCTGGCCAACCGGGACTAAAGGCCCATCCAGCTGGCGGACGGGAGGGGCTTTAGTCCCGGTTGGCCTGGCCAACCGCGACTAAAGGTCCCCGAAGGCCTTTAGTTGCGGTTGGCCAGGCCAACCGGGACTAAAGGCCCATCCCTATATATAGGACTCAGCTCACTTCACTTCACTCAGCTCAATTTTCAGAAGGGGGTGGTGGGTTTGCTTTTGGTTCCTCCTATGCACACAAGGTGTTTGATGAAATGCCCGAGAGCCTGAAACAAACATGATATGAAGTGTCCGAGCCACACTTGAGCTTTCTCATTTATTTTTCCTCCGCGATCGCAGTTAGCAACTTGAACCTTTCATGTGTCATTGATAAAATATGCATGTGTGTAGTTCATTGTTTAATTTGTATTATTTCTAGCTAGTTAGTTTAACAAATGCATGATGGTTAATTATATACTTTATATGATAATAATGCAGATGAATCGGCAATGGATGTACGGTCCCCGACTCTCCGGCGAGTTCACTACGGGTTTGAAAGATTTCCTCGTAGTGGCAAATGCGAACAAGCAGCAAGGTTTTATTATTTGTCCATGTGCTGTCTGTAAGAATCAGAAGGGTTACTCCTCCTCAAGAGACGTTCACATGCACCTGCTTCGGCACGGTTTCATGCCAAGCTATAATTGTTGGACCAAGCATGGAGAAAGAGGGGTTAGAATGGAAGAAGATGAAGAAGGGGATGATATCGATGACAACTATCATGATCATTTCGGTGATACTTTCATGGAGGATGATGCTGAAGGTGGGGAAGGGTTAGGTGAAGGTGAAGAAGAGGCACATGATGAGCCCGCTGATGATCTTGATCGGACCATTGCTGATGCACGGAGACGCTGCGAAACCGACAAGGAGAGGGAGAATTTGGATCGCATGTTAGAGGATCAAAAAAAGTCGTTGTATCCAGGATGCGATAATAGTCTGAAAAAGCTGGGCTGCACACTGGATTTGCTAAAATGGAAGGCACAGGAAGGTGTAGGTGACTCATCATTTGAAAATTTGCTGAAAATGTTGAAGAATATGTTTCCGAAGAATAACGAGTTGCCCGCCAGTACGTACGAAGCAAAGAAGGTTGTCTGCCCTCTAGGTTTAGAGGTTCTGAAGATACATGCATGCATTAACGACTGCATCCTCTACCGCGGTGAATACGAGAATTTGAATGAATGCCCTGTATGCACTGCATTGCGTTATAAGATCAGAGGCGATGACCCTGGTGACGATGTTGAGGGCGAGAAACCCAGGAAGAGGGTTCCCGCCAAGGTGATGTGGTATGCTCCTATAATACCACGGTTGAAACGTCTGTTCATGAACAAAAAGCATGCCAAGTCGTTGCGATGGCACAAAGAGGACCGTAAGTCCGACGGGGAGTTGAGACACCCCGCTGATGGAACACAATGGAGAAAGATCGATAGAGTGTTCAAAGATTTTGCAGCTGACGCAAGGAACATAAGATTTGGTCTAAGTACTGATGGCATGAATCCTTTTGGCGAGCAGAGCTCCAGCCATAGCACCTGGCCCGTGACTCTATGCATCTACAACCTTCCTCCTTGGTTGTGCATGAAGCGGAAGTTCATTATGATGCCAATTCTCATCCAAGGCCCTAAGCAACCCGGCAACGACATCGATGTGTACCTAAGGCCATTAGTTGAAGAACTTTTACAGTTGTGGGCCAGACCTGGTGTACGTGTCTGGGATGAGCACAAAGGAGAGGAATTTGACCTACGAGCGTTGCTTTTTGTAACCATCAACGATTGGCCTGCTCTCAGTAACCTTTCGGGACAGACAAATAAGGGATACAATGCATGCACGCACTGCTTACATCAGACTGAAAGTGTACGTTTGGTTAATTGTAAGAAGAACGTGTACCTGGGTCATCGTCGGTTTCTTCCCCGAAATCATAACGTAAGAAAGAAAGGCAAGCATTTCAACGGCAAGGCAGATCACCGGCCGAAGCCTGTGGAACGTACTGGTGCTGAGATATTTGATATGGTCAAGGATTTGAAAGTCATCTTTGGAAAGGGTCCTGGCGGACAATCAGTTCCGCGGGGAGTTGACGGGCACGCACCCATGTGGAAGAAGAAATCTATATTTTGGGAGCTAGAATATTGGAAAGTCCTAGATGTCCGCTCTGCAATCGACGTGATGCATGTTACGAAGAATATTTGCGTGAACCTGCTAAGCTTCTTGGGCGTGTATGGGAAGACAAATGATACAAAGGAAGCACGGTAGGACCAGCAACTTTTGAAAGACCCAGATGACCGGCATCCAGAATGGTTTCAAGGTCGTGCCAGCTACGCTCTTACCAAAGAAGAGAAGGTCATTTTTTTTGAATGCCTGAGCAGTATGAAGGTCCCGTCTGGCTTCTCGTCGAATATAAAGGGAATAATAAACATGGCGGAGAAAAAGTTCCAAAACCTGAAGTCTCACGACTGCCACGTGATTATGACGCAATTGCTTCCGATTGCTTTGAGGGGGCTCCTACCGGAAAATGTTCGAGTAGCAATTGTGAAGCTATGTGCATTCCTCAATGCAATCTCTCAGAAGGTAATCAATCCAGAAGATCTACCACGGTTACAGAACGATGTGGTCCAATGCCTTGTCAGTTTCGAGTTGGTGTTCCCACCATCCTTCTTCGATATTATGACGCACCTCCTGCTCCACCTAGTCGAAGAGATTTCCATTCTCGGTCCTGTATTTCTACACAATATGTTCCCCTTTGAGAGGTTCATGGGAGTATTAAAGAAATATGTTCGTAACCGTGCTAGGCCAGAAGGAAGCATCGTCAAGGGCTATGGAAATGAGGAGGTAATTGAGTTCTGTATTGACTATGTTCCTGACCTTAAGCCGATTGGTATTCCTCAATCGCGGCACGAGGGGAGACTAAGTGGAAAAGGCAAGATCGGAAGGGAATCCACGATATGTATGGACGGTCATTCTATGACTGAAGCACACCACACAGTTCTGCAAAATTCCAGCTTGGTGGCTCCGTACTTCGAGCAACACAAGAATATTTTACGCTCGGACAACCCGGGGAAGCCTGAATCCTGGATTAGAAAGGCCCACATGGAGACTTTCGGCAGTTGGTTGCGAAAACATTTAATGAATGACAATGATGTTGGAGATCAGCTGTACATGTTGGCCAAGAAACCATCTTCGACTATAACGACTTTCCAAGGGTACGAGATAAATGGGAATACATTTTACACCATCGCCCAAGATAAAAAGAGCACCAACCAAAACAGTGGTGTCCGCTTTGATGCAGCAACCGAGAATGGGCAAAAGGTCACATATTATGGTTACATAGAGGAGATATGGGAACTTGACTATGGACCCTCCTTTAAGGTCCCTTTGTTCCGGTGCAAATGGTTCAAGCTAACAGGAGGTGGGGTAAAGGTGGACGAGCAATACGGAATGACAATGGTGGATTTCAACAATCTTGGTTACCTTGACGAACCATTCGTCCTTGCCAAAGATGTCGCTCAGGTTTTTTATTTGAAGGACATGAGTAGCAAACCGAGGAAACGGAAAGATAAGAAAACGATCAGTACATCATGCGATGATCCAAAGCGCCACATTGTTCTTTCAGCGAAAAGAAACATCGTGGGAGTGGAGGACAAGACAGACATGTCAGAAGATTATAATATGTTTGGTGAAATTCCGCCCTTCAAAGTGAACACTGACCCAAGCATTAAGTTAAATGATGAGGATGCTCCATGGATACGGCACAATCGTAAGCAAGCAGGGACACAAGGGAAGAATTGATGTGTAATAATTTATTGTACCAAAGTTTGTATTTGGTCGATGAACTGAATGATGTATCAAACCTTTTGTCAAACCTTCAAGGGATTTTAAAATGAATTAGTTTTATTTTTCTGATTTTTTTGATATATAATTGTATTTTTAAGATTTTAAAATGAATTAGTTTCATTTTTCTGATTTTAAAAAGAAAAAGGAAGAAGAAGAAAGAAGGAAAAAGGAAGAAAAAAACAGAAGAAAAAAACAGAAGAAAAAACGAAAAACAGAAGAAAAAAACAAACAGAAGAAAAACATAAGAAAAAAACAGAAGAAAAAAACAAACAGAAGAAAAAAACAGAAGAAAAAAGGAAAAAGGAAAAAAGGAAGAAAAAAAAGAAGAAAAACAAGAAAAAGGAAGAAACAAACAGAAGAAAAAAACAGAAGAAAAAAGGAAGAAAAAACAGAAGAAAAACAAGAATAAAATAAACAGAAGAAAAACAATTATCATAAAGTAAAATAAATAAGTAATTAGAAACAAAATAAATAAAGCAAAAAAGAAAACAAAAAACAGGCAAAAAATAAAAAATATGCCACCTACTGGGCCACCACGGCCTGAATACGACTAGAAACCCATTAATGGGCCAGGATTCAGGCCCGCAGAAGGCCCAGTAGGCCCACAGGCACATAGTGACAGAATAGGCCCGTAAGCCTGCATTTGAGAGGAGCTCGAAGTGGGGAGCGCAGCCGCGCTTATAAACCACTGTCGAAGCCTCTCGGCTAGCGAGGTGGGACTAAACATCCCACCGCACCGCGCCAGTTCCAGCACAGACCTTTAGTCCCGGTTGGGGAGGCGGACCGCGACTAAAGGGTACCCTTTAGTCGCGGTTGTTGTCCCCAACCGCGACTAAAGGGTCTTTCTGCGCGGGAACGAAAGCGGCGCCAAAACCCTTTAGTCCCGGTTGGGGAGGCGGACCGCGACTAAAGGGTACCCTTTAGTCGCGGTTGGTGTGGCCAGCCGCGACTAAAGGGTACCTTTAGTCGCGGTCCTCCTCCTAACCGCGACTAAAGGTGCGTCTATAAATACTGCACTTAGCAGTTTCGCCATTTCCCATTCTCCTCTCTCTCGACGCCGAAGCGCTGCCCCGACGCCGATCGACGCCGAAGCCCTGCCCCGACGCCGACGCCGACGCCGAAGCCCTGCGCGCCGCCGCTTCCGTCCCCAGTGAGCGCCGCCTCCGTCCGTGCCCTGCCCTTGCCCGCCGCCCGTGCCCTGCCCTTGCCCGCCGGCCGCCGCCCGCCGCCCGCCGCCCGCTGGCCCTGCCTGCCGTCCTCCGCGCGCCGGCAGAAGAAGAAGAAGGAAGAAGAAAAAGGAAGAAGAAGAAGAAAGAAAAAGGAAAAAGGAAGAAGAAGAAAGAAAGAAGAAAAAAAAGGAAGAAGATAAAAAGAAAGAAGAAAGAAAGAAGAAAAAGGAAGAAGAAAAAAAGAAAGAAGAAAAACAAAGGAGGAAGAAGAAAAAGGAAGAAGAAAAACAAAGGAAGAAGAAAAACAAAGGAAGAAGAAAAAAAGAAAGAAGAAAAAAAGGAAGAAGAAAAAAAGAAAGAAGAAAGAAAGAAGAAAAAAAGGAAGAAGAAAAAAAGAAAGAAGAAAGAAAGAAGAAAGAAAAAGGAAGAAGAAAAAACAAGAAAGAAAAAGGAAGAAGAAAAACAAAGGAAGAAGAAAAAAAGAAAGAAGAAAAAGGAAGAAGAAAAAAAGAAAGAAGAAAGAAAAAGGAAGAAGAAAAAACAAGAAAGAAAAAGGAAGAAGAAAAAAATGAAAACCAAAAGAAAGAAGAAAGAAAAAGGAAGAAGAAAAAAAAAGAAGAAAGGAAGAAGAAAGGAAGAAGAAGAAAGAAAGAAAAAAGAAAAAGGAAGAAGAAGAAAGAAAGAAGAAAGGAAGAAGAAGAAAGGAAGAAGAAGAAAGAAAGAAGAAGAAAAAAAATGAAAACCAAATGAAAACCAAAAGAAAGAAGAAAGAAAAAGGAAGAAGAAAAAAAGAAGAAGAAAGGAAGAAGAAAGGAAGAAGAAGAAAGAAAGAAAAAAGAAAAAGGAAGAAGAAGAAAGAAAGAAGAAAGGAAGAAGAAGAAAGGAAGAAGAAGAAAGAAAGAAGAAGAAAGGAAGAAGAAGAAAGAAAGAAGAAGAAAGGAAAAAGGAAGAAGAAGAAAGGAAGAAGAAGAAAGAGGAAGAAGAAAGGAAGAAGAAGAAAAAAAGAATTTTTACTTAAACAATCTTATTTTTTAATTCCTCCTCCTCTATGTCCCCTTAATCTTATTTTTTAATTTCTTTATATTTAAAGAATTTTTATTACATGCAGGAGTGACATATGGCGGACGATAGAACCGAGCCGCTTAGGGATCCGGAGGCTGAACGTTATTTAATGGACATCATCAACAACGAGATTCCTTATGTGCCGGGCTCAGAATATGAGCAACAAGAGGATGTAGTCTCTTCTTTTCTGAACCTTGACGGTGGAACAGAGATTGTCGATGATCAAGAAGGTGAAGGAACGGACATTGTCGACGGAGGTCAACCGTCAACAACCGACGATCTCGAATTGCAAGTAGCAACCACCTCCGGCGAGGTATATATATACATTGAGCCTCTCGTGATACAAACTTACTGAAATGTGAATACATATGTATTAACGCGCGCGACTCTCTTTCTTTTTTTAGCCCTCCGGATCGAGTACGACAAAGCGTGGCAAATCCAAGGCGATGAAAACAGGAGAAACATATGCCATTGAGTTTGTCAGTGAAACCGGCAAGCCCCTACAGCACACCTCAAAGTTTATCAACCAATGCGGAGTCGTTGTTAGAGACAACGTCCCGATCACCGTCCAGGAATGGAAGGAGCCAAAGAAGGCACGTCTTGGTTTCAGTTTTGTCGACAAGAGAACGAAAAAGGATTGCTGGAGAAAGCTTATGGAACATTTCATTCTACCTCCGGAATACAACAAAGTCGATGAATTCGGTAACGAGGTTCCGGGTGGACGTCAGAGGAGGAGGCTAGTTAAAGAGTTCGCTCTTCAGAAGATGGGCGAAGCATTCCGGAACTTCAAGAAAAATTTAACCCGTGACTATGTCAACAAGGGCAAGACTCCGGATTTCAATGGACAACATGAGAAACTGAAAGATGATTGGCCAGAATTTGTGAGGCAAAAGCAATCGGAGCATTTCAAGGAAATATCGAAAAAAAATAAGGATAATGCGAGTAAGAAAAAGTTCCATCATATTATGGGGCCAGGAGGATACCGCCTTTCGGAGCCTAGGTGGCAGAAGATGGAGGAGGACCTGAGGGTGCGAGGAATCCCTCTAGGTACAGAGGGATGGGACCCAAGGGCCAAAAGCTGGTGGTACGGGCATGGGGGATCGCTAGACCCGGAGACAGGGGTGTGTGTTCACCGGCAGAGACAGTTTGCTCCCACCCAAGCCCTTATTGACGCAATGACCCAAGCTCAAGAGGGCTTGATCAAGTTCAGCAGAGAGAAAGACGCACTGACAACAGCCCTCGGGAATGATGAACACGGAGGACGTGTACGAGGCAAAGGCAAAGTTCCGTGGAAAGTAGGGTTTTCCCAGGACAATGACCCGTACTGTTACAGAAGCCGTAAGAGAAAGACGGACCGGGATGCAGATCTTATGACGAAGTTTGCATCGGAACTCCATGAGTTGAAGCAGACCGTGCATGAACTAGTGAAAGAAAAATCGGCTGTAGGGCCGCATGAAGATCATGAAGCGGATCGCGGAAGCCAGCAGCGGAGAAGCAGCGTGGCTTCCACGGATGCCCCGCCTGCTGCTAGTGCACCGATGATCGAGATTCGTGCACCGGAGCCTCACTACCCCGTGGATGATGTAAAGGAGATGAAAGAATGTGATCTGCATTATCCCGTGGGGAACGTTTCCACGAAGGTAGCTAGCGGCAGTGCTTTACCCTGTACACCTGGAGCACTCCACCACAACAACCCCATTGCATATGGCTATGCTCGTGTCACGGTGGAAGACATAGTCCAAGGGTTTGAGGACCTGGAGATTGACAAACCTACACCCGAAGGGGAGAGAAGACTTGGAGATGTCAAGCGCCAGTTCATTCTATGGAAAAAGAAGTACATAGTGTTTCCAGGCGAGGCGCCAAGGCTAGCAAGTCCACCCCCTCCGATGGTGGTGGTGGTGGTGGCGGTGGTGGCGGTGGTGGTGGTTCACCTACACCTCCTTCACGCCATTCGACGCCGTCCCCCGATCCACAACCTCCGGCGGGTACGACGCCCCCCAATCCTCCTCCGGCGGGTACGACGCCCCCCAATCCACCTCCGGCGAAGAAGCAGAAGCAGGCGGACAGCAAGGAAACCCGCTCCTGGACTATTAACCCGGACCCTTATGTACCTAAGACCACAAGGGTACCGGAGCCATCACTGAAGCCTCTCCTCCCAAGGCCTGGGGAACTTAGTGAAGCTGAAACCAAATTGGCCGCGTCTGCTGATTATGAGAAATGGAAGGCGGATATGAAGGCGAAAAAAGAGCCTGAGCCCAAGCAAGTATTCACTGAGAAGCAAAAGAAGTGGGCTAAGGATTTTTTGACCACACCGTCCCAAGCCGAGCTGAATATGCCTGACGACTATGGACATGAACTTCGTAGGCAAGCAAAAATATTGAAGGAGGAGAAAGAAGAAAGTAAAAAAAGCGGGAAACAAGTTGACCAGCTCGGGATGCAGAAGAAACAATCGATCCCCCCGCTCATAGTGAAAGCCGGTCCGGAAGAGGACCCCGAGATCATAGCAGCTGCGGCAGCACTTGGATTGACTGTAGCGAGTGCCATGAAACAAGCGTCCGAGATGGGTTTGACTCTTCGTGCCTTCTTAGGCCTTGAGGATGCGCCAGTATGTGAGATAGCATTACAATATGTGCGGAATGGGCCTCTCGTCGAGCCTGCGCGGGAAAAGAGTCTACCACCACAAATGCGAAATCTGCTACGTTGGTACAAGCAATTCATAACATGGGCCGACAAAGAATATATTTATGCGGATGTTACAGATGAGCATCACACCAAACGGTACTCTGTAGAAGTTCATATGAGTGAATTGTTCCAGCTGTTCAATCTGCGCGACCTCGACAAATCTATGCTGAGTTGCTACGTTCTGTAAGTGATTTATTTCTACCTCATCTCGTTCTTCATTGCCTGCACTATATATATATATATATATATATATATATATATTGTCCTAACTATATTGTTGTGTACGCTATTATGCAGATTGAAGATTTGGGAATGCAAAATAAGAAACATCCATGATGTTGGGTTCATTGACCCACATATCGTTAATGGACATGTGTTACAACATCACCCCGAAGACGTGGAGAAAGACTTGTACAAGTTTCTTAGAAAGCATCAACTCAAAAGTCATATTCTATTTCCTTACCATTTTGGGTGAGTGTTTCTCTCTTGTGCCCATTCTCTTTTGTTTACTCCATGCATAGTATGTCTAATCGATGAGTTATGCATGACTGTGCATGTAACGTGTCCGCAGGTTCCACTGGATTCTGCTAAATATTGAACTTCACACCTCCAGAGTTCTAATCATGGACTCTATGGATTCGGATCCAAAGCGTTGGGCCGACATGAGAAAAATGCTGCAAAAGTAATTATTTTCAATCATTTGAGCTCTATATCGATCGGTCTCTTTCGTTCATTTCCTAATATCAAGTAACTAATAACTCCCTTGTTCATTTAATTTTCTTTGCCCTGTAGGGTTTGGAGACGGTTCTCAGAAGAAATTGTCGGTGAATTCAAACATGAGCTAGATTTCAGAAGGTTAGTTAATGTGGATAAGCAGCCACCGGGGACCAATCTATGTGGATACTATGTTTGTGAGAACATCAGGAGACACACCTCTGAGCGGAAGGCATCGGATAGCGTGCGGAACGCGACGGATAACTTGCGGAGGAGGCTTAGTCCAGAAGCTCGCTTCCGACCAATTCAAGAAGAATTAGCAGGATTTTTCATGAGGGAAGTCATCAATCCTAAAGGAGAACACTATACCGAGGACGAAGAAATTTATATGCATACCCGAGATTGAAACTTGTACGAAGTTGTATATGGTCATCCATCCTAATTATGTATGCAAACTTGTTCGAAGTTGTATATGGTCACCCGAGATTGAATATATATTATATATTCCTCTTGAATTCTTCTTGTTTGAAATTTCATATGCATGTACATAGTAGCGTAGAATATGTGTACTGAAACTTTATCAAAATTAAAATAAAACACAAAATATAATATAAAAGAAATAAAACACTCCAAACTAAAAAGAAACCAGGTTTAGGGGGGCTAAAACCCTAAACCTGCGGAGGAGCCCTTTAGTCCCGGGTGGCCACGAGAACCGGGACTAAAGGTCCTCCGCCCCGACGGACCACGGGCGTCCACGTGGACGGGCCTTTAGTCCCGGTCAGCCACAAGAACCGGGACTAAAGCCTTTAGTCGCGGTCCGTAAGAGGCGCGACTAAAGGAGGGGGGGTCTTTAGTCGCGCATATTTAGTCCCGGTTGCACAGCCGGGACTAAAGGCTGTTGCGAACCGGGACTAAAGGGCTTTTTTCTACCAGTGTTATGAACCAAACAGGGCCTAAGCACACAGTCAATGGAGGGCAGTTTGGTTTACCTTACTTTA